>NW_009696115.1:0-11630 GCF_000703405.1 Apaloderma vittatum
GGCGCCCCTCGCGGGGCCGGTGTTTTACCGAGGCGAATGTGTCCTTTATTTGAGCGCCCAGCTCTGCTTCCGGCCTGACATCTGCCGACATCTGAGGCTGGTTTTGTTTTGCTCAGTTTGTCTCTGCAGGTTTCACAGTTTAGGTAAAACCTCCCGTGGCAGGGAGGCTGGATTAGATGATCCCTAAGGTCCCTTCCAACCTAAGACGTTCTGCGATTCTATGAAAACTGTTTCACTGAGGCACACGGCAGACTAAAGTAGAAAAGTCTTTATCCAGTAAGAGATAAAGATGTTGCGTGGAAGCTGCAAGACTGAATTTAATCCCCAGGCCGCTGCGTTTACTGCTGTGCAGGGCACTCGAGCTGCTGAAGTTACTCTCAGAGTAGTACCTGACCAAGAACGTAGGAAACTCGCTGATCACAACGTGCGAACAGAGTGGCGAGCGTTGAGTCGGCTCACTCCAATTTTTTTTCCTTTCTAGAGCAGCGAACAGGCTTAATTTCTATTTATGCTTTCAGGGTGGTTGTGTTGGGTTGAACCTTAGTGGCCGTGAGGCGCTGTCAGTGAGCATCACCTGTAAAACCCTGGGAGTGGTGCAGTTGTTCTGTGGTGTCAATTTGCATTGCCTTTGTCCGTTTTTTTCTGTAAGGTGAAAATGAAACTGCTGTTGCTGTGGAAAATCAGCTTCTGCACCCCCTGGCGCTGCTGTCAGCTGTGCAACACGTTGTGTCAGAACTGAACTGGTGCCCTAAAACGCACTTGCTTCTGCCCCCTAAACGGGATATGAGCTGTGGTTGCTTTTTGAGCGATCATAACTGCCCTAAGATCCAAAATTCATGGGCTCTGAGGGCCTACACATTTGTGCCTTGAAATTGTGCAGGTGGGACTACTTGGCGTGAGAAGAAGGCTCGTGCCTCGAAGTTTGAGCAAATTCAGCACAGTACAAAGTTACGGCAGAGCTGGAAGGAAATCCTGGATTTTGTGGCTCTTCTCCGCAGCTTCTGACATTAACTGCTTTTTTTTTCCTTTCTTAATTATCTGTCATTGAATTTTCCTTGGGTTTGTTGCATTGCATCCACGCAGCCTCACTGTCACAGGGTACTTCTCAAAAGAAAACTTGAAATAACTCATTTTGGCACTTCGTCCTTGAATGCCTTTGTACAAGTTTGTTATCTGCGGATAAAGCCTAATTGTTCATTTTGTTGAATTTGCTCTTTTCTTCTTTCAGCCGAGTGGTTTTACCTTGCTCAGTGCAAGAGGTATGTCCTCATCCAACCTGCTTTTGCTTTGGGGTGATGGGTGGGAAGGTGTTGGTGTCTCATTTAAAGCCGACTAGCCTGGATCCAAACATGTCCCGCACTGTCCCTGCTGGTAAGTCACCGCTCGGGCGGAGCAGAGCTCACCTCTCCCCATTGGTGGGTGTCGAAGGAGGCAGAGGCCTGCAGGCAAAGAACCTGAGCCACCCCAGCTCTTACAAGCAAGAAAAGAAAGTTGTGTAATTCTGCGCCGCAGCAAAAACCTGCTGATGGAGGCGCAGGCTGAGGTACATTGAAATAAGAGCCGTGGTAGCTCTGGTGCCCCAACCACCCTCGGGGGAAGATGTTGTGCTTGCTTGCTTCTATGGTCAGCATTTTATGGGTCTCATGAGTATCTGGTTGCTTATAAGTATGAATTTGGGAGGCTCAGAGCTGAAAATCAGTAATTCCAAACTCTATAAACTGCAAAGTACATTTCTTTTATACAATTAAGAACGACCTATGTGCCTGGCTTTCAGGATGAGGGAGATGCAGAATACTGTGGTTCGTACGCTACACCAAGGTGCGGCGTTAATGCCAAACAAGCTGATTACAGACCTAGTGTTTCGCCAGCACATTGTCATCCTTTGGTATTGTTTTATATGGTGTGTTTTACTTTCCTGAAAAGTTTGCTTGTACTACCGGATTTTCACTGCAAACAGCTAAATGTTTAACGCAGCAAAAGTTCTGGCTAACTTTAACATTGGAATTTTACTTCTCTTAACTTTTCAGTATCAGGTCGGGCAACTTTATTCTGTGGCAGAAGCTAGCAAAAATGAAACAGGAGGTGGTGAAGGAATTCAAGTCTTAAAAAATGAGCCTTATGAAAAGGATGGCGAGAAGGGACAATATACTCACAAAATCTATCATTTAAAGAGGTGAGAAAAACATTGATACGTATTACAGTCACCTGGTGTTGGGCAAGAAATGTTTAAAAGTGAGGGCAGCCTTCCATTATTTACTGTTCTGGGGTACTTGTCTTTTTCTGAATTTTGAGCAAATGCTCTGGTGAGTGGGAGAACATGTAAAATACAGTGAATTTTAAATATGTGGGATAGAGTAATGGGAACCATGCAAAACGTCCAATCCATGAGTAGAAAAGAAAGCACAGCTTATGTCGTGATCGTAGTTCTTCCAAAATTAATTTTTAGCTCACTCTGTTTTCTCATTACCACCTCCCCTGGTTTTTGGGTCTTTTTTCGTTAATTATTTTGTGATCAGTAACATTGTTGGAGTTCCTGCACATCTAACTATAGGTAACTCGTACATTATAACCTTTAAAGTGCTTACGTAGCATGCTTACGTAGCGTGGAAAGAATCAGTGAGGAATTTCAGGTGGCACACTTGAAAATGTTGTCCATGTTTGTTTTTCGCAGTAAAGTCCCTGGGTTTGTGAGGATGATTGCTCCAGAGGGCTCCCTGGTGTTCCACGAGAAGGCTTGGAACGCGTACCCCTACTGTAGGACAAGTAGGTCTCCTGTTGCATTTTCGGCTGTTGATGTTTAGTCAAGGGATGGTCTTTAATGGTCCAGGAGAAGAGGGTGCCATCCAGTGGAAAATATGTTTTGGATTTTGATGTTGCACTTGCGAGGGCTCCTCTTCTGAACAGGAGAGCTGCTTCTGAAGAGCAGCCTCGGTGGAGCAGTTTCCTGGTTCCTGCAGAGTCTCAGTACCTGCGGTGAGATGAAGGGGCAATTCTGTAACAGTCTAGAACTGAGCCTCTTAGAATCTGTTAGAATAAGGTGACTGCTTTATGTAATACTTTTAATTGTGTGAGTTCTAAAAGAAGGCTCTGTTTCTTTTGTGTTTCTGTTGAGCAGTTCAAAGTATCTTGTAATGAACTTCTAAGGTTAAGGCTGGCAAGTCAAAGTCTGCTGAGCTCTGCTGACGATGCAGACAAATGCCGTTGGACTGATTTTGAACGTTTCTCGTACTGTGAAGCAATTGTCCTGTGGGAGACTTGTCAGAAACGATTGTATCTAATAACACTTTGTGTTTCCTTTTCCTTTTCATGGTGTGTGTTTCCAACGACCAGTTGTGACAGTGAGTATTTGAATTGCTATCTGCCCTGTGCTGGGTTGTTTAATTTGTGTTTTATCTCATTTTATGGCTGCAATTGACTCTAACAAGCTAGCTCAAGCCTTTTATATATACCTTGCCAAATATAAAAGAGTTTCTGGCACATGGCTTATTGTTACTTTATTACTCTGCACGTGGCTATAATTAGAAAGAACTGTAATTTGTCAGAGAAATGCTTTCATTTTCTACATCTTATTTTATGCCTTTACTTACCATCACAGCTGCATAATGTCTGTCCTGGTAAGATGTAATGCTAAAAAAGGAAAAAAAACAAAACATGCCAGATTGGAGGTTTCTAGACTCTTGAGTGCAGGAAGAGCAATGAAGTTAAATCAGTCCCTAACTGTGTGAGATCCCACTTGTGTCCAGTGAAGCACTGGCTCAGCTGACACGGGTTAGCCGAGAATCTGAATGGATCTAGGGGCTGGGGTTTTGGGGTTTTATTTAAGTTGAGTGGGAAAGAGACGGTTAAGACTGTTTCCCTGTATATACGTTTTGGTGACCTGTTCAAGGAAGCTTCTAAGTTTAATGTTAAGTTGCTTTATCTGCTTGCTTGCAAGCTTCATGTAGACTGTCACTGGGAGGATGCATCGCACCCTGGTGGGTGGAGTTACAAGTGTTCCGGGATGGTCTTCAAACATACAATTTAGTGGTAGCTGGACCTTTATGGTCGTAACTGTGCTATCCAGTAACACCTGGTGTTTATCAGCTATTGCCCCTGCCTCAGGATAGTCTCACATAGTGAAAACATCATGCGAATATATTTTAGTTGTTTTCCACTAACTACAATATTAACAACTTGAAAATTACTTGAACACAGAGGTAAAGAATTTCAAGGTTCAGGAAGAAGGATAGTAAATGACAGTGTTACTTCTGTTTGTATGCACAGTTAGATTTGGATTTCTCCAATATGACTGATTTTAATTTAATACTTACTGCTGTAGCTGATACTTAACAATTTAGATACAAGTTACCTCAATTGTACCTATTTCTGTGTGTAGGTAAGGGGCTGTTTCTTTTAGAATTTAAATAAACATGTTGCTAGTCAAGGCTTGGTAGCGACTTATGTGTAAATACCATTTATCTCAACTTTAAGCAGAGAGGTGTACTCAGACTCATACTTTCTGATTTTAATCCTTACAGAATGAATACATGAAAGATGACTTCTTCATAAAAATTGAGACCTGGCATAAACCAGATTTGGGGACGTCAGAAAACGTGAGTTGAGACTCAGATACCGAGCATTAGTAACGTTTGCAGCACGTAGTCATCCAGATGAAGTATTCTGTTCCTGGTAGTGGTAGCCAAGTGCTGCATAAAGTTAAAGCCCTACCAATGATTAATATAAACGAAGAAAAACAAGGTGGCCAGGTTGTCTCACCTAATGAGATGCAAAAAACAAAAAAGGTTTTTGTTTCTTGTGTTGAGGCCAAGGCAGGTGCTTGATTCTCACTCAGATATTTAAATAAATATTTCATAAGTTCTTTTTTATTTCACGTGCTTTTATCTTAGACATGCTACTGCTACTTAGGCTGACAAGTTTGTTTGAAAACAGGTTTCATGACAGGTTTCATGAGGAGTTTATCTGTGAACACTTCTGTGGAGTTACGTATCGCAGCTGCTTCTGTAAATTTTCCACTCTGGGGATACTCTTGTTTTCCTCCACAGGCAGTAGATTTGCTTCACAGGTCTCTTCACGAGATTTTGTGATCTGTAGTGGCAAACATATTTATAAACCATCCACAAAGGGGTCGTTGTCAGTGAGTTTTCAGTGTTTGGATGGACTGTAGCACTGGGCGTGCTGCAGAGGAGAGCGTTTCCCGGGCAGAGGCTGCGAGGCGAGGGCTGCCTGGCAGAGCATGGCGGGAGCCGGCTGCGCCTTCGTACCGCACGCGCTGCTTCTGCTCCGTGTTAGAGGCAGCCCTGCTGGATTTCGTCAGGTCATTGAGATGTGCCGGGTTTGCACTTTGGAATTTACACAGCTTCCTTCTAGACCAAAAAGCTCTTGCAGATTACTGAATGGGTGATGTTTCTGATGAGTGCTTGATTTCATTAGCGCTAATGAATGTGATGAAAGTATCTTAAAATCCAGATTTTCTGAATGCATGAGACGTGAAGAGCTTGGGCTGGTTCAAAATTAGATAGTGGGTAAATGAAACTGTAACTACCTTGGAGAAAGACAGAGGAAGAGGGGATAGGTTTGGAGAACGTTGCCTTTATGAAGTCCAGAAAAATCCCGGGGCACTCATCGATACTGCGTGAAGTGCCCCACTGTGTTGGGTGACAGCCTGGGAGTCACAACTTTTTCTCTTTTTGCAGGTGCACAATTTAGATCCTAACACGTGGAGAAGTTGTCCATATTGACATTGCAGATCGAACTCAAGTAGAACCAGGAGTAAGTAGATGTTCTGCTATGGGGATGTGGGCAGAGCGTGCAGCTAGTCCCAACGATGCCTCATGATGACTGTGAATAAACTAAAATGGTTTGGATTTTCCCCAACAGATAAATGAAAACTGTCTGGAGTAGAATCATTCATTCGGGCAGTTAAGCGCTTGTTAGCAGAAACTCTCTACATGCTTGTAGTCTCTTCTGTTATGAAAATCTGCAGTTTCTGGCCTTTGTTTTCTCTCTTGGTACTGCTTATGACTCCGTGAGAGAGATGAGAGAGACTTTTTGTTTATGCTAATATCTTTACGAGGTTCAGGCAGTGGAACTTGAGGAATTTTCTTTGGAAGTTCAGCTGCAGCGTAGTGACAACATTGCCCTCGTCTGCCTGCTTGCTCCGTGCCTTCCGAGGAGGCTGCTGGTTTTGGAAAACAGAGGTCTCTGTGGAAGCATTCGCTGGTGTCTGCTTGTTCCGTTTGCCCCGAGGTTCTTTTCCTACAGTTTCTTTGTCTTTATTCAGTGCTGCTAGAGCAGTCACTAGTTCACGCTGGAGTCACTGTGCCTCTGCCATTTCTTTTGATGCTTGTTGTTTGGGAATTACCTTTCTAAGTGGCTGGGTGGGTTTCTTGGTGTACCCGTTTCTTTTTAAGGGAAAGGAATAGTCAGCATTGCCAAAGGAAGGGTTTGTTTGTACGTTTATTTTCTCAGCCATCGTTTTCCTTGGAAAAGCAACTCAAAAGTACTGTCCTGGCTAACCGTATGACTGAAAGAATGGGACTACATTTATAAGATCCAGCAACTTTGATAAAATTTTTCATATATTCGAGATTTATCCTTTTGTTCAGTGAGCAAACCTTGCGCAAGCAGTTACTTTGGATTCAGAACTACAGTCAGCATAAATATAAAAATAGGGAATTTCTTTGATATTAATGGCATGCATATGCTAACTCGTGCTCGTTTAAGTATGTATAGAAGTAATTTGGCCGACATCTGTGGCTTTCTTTAGATACAAATTTAACCCTGCCCTCTCTTAATCATCTCCAGCGTACAGCCTGTGTAGCTTTATGTGATTTGTATATAAAAGTCACTTCCCAGGAGAGTAAGCCTTTTTAAAGCATAAGCGGACATGAACATTCAATTAACATCAGAAGAGACTACATTTTTGGAAACAATTTGTAAGAAACTAGAGTGAAGTGAAAACAAAGAAATTGAAATCAGGTTTATAGCTATTTTTGTACGATGAAGAAATGAAATTTCTTGTTCTAGGTTGTTGTGGATCTTCATGACATTGCCCGAAACAAAGTTCTAAAAGTACAATTTTATACAAATCAGTGAAATTACTTAAAGCACACCTTTCAAGAGGTAGATTTTCTCTGTGCTGTGCAGTAAATACTATCCCTTGTTCTGCAGTTTGAAGAAATAGAATGGAACATAGGAAGTGCTCTTCTTCTGCAGTCTGTACGAGTGTTAAAAGATTCCTGAGCGAAAGAGCTGCTTTTCACATAGGTAGATGTCTCCCGTTTCAGGCTTAATTTGTCGTGTGATAGGCATCTAGAACGACCATATTGCTAAGCCAGAAGCTTAGCGATTATTACTTTATTGTGTGCAGTTCACAGTCCCTCCAAACAATTCTTTGTAACAGTTTGTTGCACTCATGCATATTATATTGAGATTTTGAGCAGAAACTGCCGATGGGATGGTATTTGTGTATTTCTTTGAAATGGTTTTTAGCTCCTCTGTATTGTTATGCTGCTGCATAATGATGTTTTGCCTGTCTAGCTTTCAAGAGGGCTTTAGGGGTTTTTAGCTGTAATATTTCTTCCAACAGCCGCCTGGTTTTCTTCCTAAGAAGGACTTGTTGCTGTCAGGAGTTAAGCTCTTGCTGCACAGATATTTTCCTTAAACTCTGTAAAGAACAGTTGTTTATTTGTACTTTGGCTCCAGTCCAGCCTTCTTCCTTGCATGCTGGTAGGGTTTGTGTATTGAGAAGAGTTCCTACAATGCTCTCTTGTCCATCTAGACTTTAATGTAGACAGAGGTTTTTTTCTGTCCTTAACAGGATTTGGGTTAACTGAGTCCTGAAGGGTCTTGGTTCAGAGCTTCTGTATGTGGTCTGGTCTCTAGCATAGAAAACTTTACCATGACTCATCATTTTCTTTGAATTTTTGTTTTAATTCCTACATTTTACTGGTAGATAACATTTTTTTAACCCTCAGTGTTTCCATCTGTGCTTATATGTAGGTTCTAAGTGCTTTTTCCCAGTGTCCTTGAGCAGTGAGAAGTTGGATGGCTGGGAACATCCTATCATAGGGGGTCCCTATGGTGTCTGGTCGAATAATTCCACAACATAAACCAAGCATATGTAGATAGGCCTTCCAGATATATTAATCACAGAATGACTGGGAAAATCTATTAAAAGGTTTCTTCAGCCTATTTTAATGTGTGGTGCAGGTAGGTGCATTCAGAGAACTGGGAATAATGAGAAAGAATTGGGGAGGAGAGAGCATCAGAGGATAACAGCTGATTTTCTGTAAGCAAAATCTGATTCTCCTGGATTTTCCAGTTCCATCTGGCTTACAAAAAGTGCATTGTAAATGTCAAAATGGTTATGAAGACCTTAATAACTAATTTGTATGGCCTTGCTCTATGTGTTTGAAATGTCAGTCTAAAAGTAACCGTGGTTCTTCCGTACTGATAGAAGAACCTAGATTTGAGAATGAGCATGCTAGTCCTGGGCTCTGGTACAGAGCTGAAACAATGAGTCCATAGAGTAGCTTCTCAGTGGTATATGCACTGGGGCCATCTGAAATACAAGTTACCCGAGTTAAACATGAAAAATAGGGAAATGGAGCTGTTTGGGGAGAGCTGAGGAAAGCTGATTGGAATTCCTTTGTGTGGATTGTATTTCCCAGGTTTATTTGGGTTTTTCCTGGTGAATAAATATGGGGAATAAATAGGAAACCCCTTCAGAACAATGGGAGAGGGCGATACTTCTGCACAGTTCATAATTCATTAGTCTCTAATTACCACAGGGTACAACTGAGACCAAGAGTAAAAATGGAGAGGAGTAGCCGGTTACATGATCCTCTGTAACAGAAGAGTTTATAACCTTTCCAGAAAAAAACCACGGAACAGGGAGGACTGAACTGCTCCCTGCTCAGAGAGACAGCTCTGCCCTGGGCCCTTCGCACCCTTCCGTGAAGCGGCTGCTACTGGACACCAAGAGCTTGAAATTTGAGCGGTCTGCTCTGTAGCTGCCTCTGACAGTTCCTGCTCTATGAAGCTGCAATGTTGGGGCGGGGTGTGCATGTGCTTATGTTCATGCCTTCACCTCCGGGAGCTTTGTAACTCAGTTGTCTGAGGGAAGCAGTACCCTGAAGCACACTGCTGCTGCACCCCAGGGTTACCTGCCTGATTTCAGTATCTCAGGAGAGACATCTCTGTTTCAGTTTTAATATAGGGAGAGCCGTTTTTTTAAGTTACACTTATTGTGCAACTGGTAATATTTAATTTTTAATATAAGGGGATGCATCAGAAAGGTAAAGGTGTAGTTTTAATGCATCTTAGCAGCACTCTGCAGAGGTGATGCCTTGTGACAGCTCTCTGATGCAGGATAGGGAAATGCCAGTAGCTGCTTTCTGGGGGCGTTCCTTTCACTCTGTCTTCTGCAGATTTTGTCCTTGAAATTTGTTTTTGAAAATGAGATCTTAAACTATGCTAAACTTTCTTGGGTTTTTTTGTAGCACCCACCAAGCATGTGTTCTGCTTTAAAGCAACTTAAACTTTTACCACTCTCCTTGGTTGCATGAGTGTGGTGGTGATCTTAGGTTGATGTTTTTCATACATTGTGTAGACCATGCGTGTTCTCAGTTACACAATTTTTAATCCTTTCCTAATTCCCAAAGTAGCATCTTTAGCAAATGATCATTTTCATACCTCCCTCCTCAGTAAAATTAAGTGGATCCATATGTGGGAAACATTTGTCATTTTTGATTTTATCAACACTAGCTTCTTCCTGACCTGTGCGCAGGAGGTCCCCGTGAAGCAGCACCTCTTGGACTGCTGCTCCACGTCTACCCTGGGCACGTCTCACGGGCGATACGGCGCAGTTTCTGATTTTGCAAGTTAGCTCACACCTTCTTCCATTCTGTTCTGCGTTCTCAGGAGTGGAAATACACTGCAGCCTGGAGAATATGAGCACGCTCCTTTCTGTATTACTGCTTTACTCTTCCCCTCAAAAGTTTACGAACCCGACAGGATAGTGCTGTGTCGCAGAGTGTGCAGCACAAGAAAATCCTGAGCTCGCAGGCAGCTACAGTGTGCTGCCATCATAAAACCAGAGAGCGCGCACGGCTGGTGATGGGCAGCGCCTGAGCGAGTGTGATGGAGCCTTCGACACAAACTGAAATCAGGCTCTCAAATGTGCTCCGCCCGTCCTGCTCCAGGGCACTCGGGAGAATCACTCTGGGGGTCTTGAGCAGAAGCGTTATACAATGGGATATTGAAGCTCTGGGGTCTTTCTGACTCTTTTTTTTTTTTTTTTTTTACGTTATAGGACTACAAAGCTGATGAAGACCCTGCATTATTCCAATCAGTTAAGACAAAGAGAGGACCTTTGGGGCCAAACTGGAAGGTACTGAGAACTGATACTACAACCTTATGAAGTCTTTATCAGCAGAAAAAGTTCACAGTTCCTTAGAGAGTGGCACTAGCAATGCTAGCCTTAAAACAGAGGCCAGAAACTGAATACTTTTCTTTTTTGTATTCAGTTGAAATTCCACGTGTGTTAGTAAGCAAAGGTCCTGTCTGCTCCTGCTTCCTGATAGAAACCAAGCAGTTGAATGCCTGGAGCTGGCGGCACTGAATTTCTGTGTTCCCTCTAGTTCTGTCCTTTTACTGATGCCCAGACAGAGACTTGTGTTGCTTGGGAGCACCAGACAACAGCAGCACTTTGGTTTTTGCTCATGAATAGAACATCAGTCTTCCTAGGATAATTGGTTTTCATTGAAGTGCTCGCTGGTGATGAGTATTTGTGATAACAAGTCTGTATTAAATACATATGCGTGTTCACCAAGATCTTTGTGTTCGATCTATCTCACAGTAAATCTTTTGACTGTGTGCGTGACCAACATGAGTTGTCCATTCCATGGTTAAAAGAAGGCTGGCTTAGAAATGCTGTAAAGGATTTCTACTTTGAAGTTTGTTTCAGATACAAAGAATAAAAATTACAGAATGTTAAGGGTTGGAAGGGACCTCAAAAGATCATCTAGTCAATTCTTGGTCTTCTTATGGTAATTGCTTGTTATTCAAGCCAAACACAGATTTTTATGGTTTTTTAAGCTACCATTTTTTGTTTGTTTGGGATTTTTTCCTTCCTTATTTTTCCTTCCTCTTTTACAAGGCTTGGTGTAACCTAGCACGCTTTGTTAGACCGCGGATGTGATGCGGGCTCTTGTGTTATGGATGAATTGCAGGAAACTCACTGTGTATGATGCTACAGGTGCTTCAGAATTGTTTGGCTGTAGGAACTATGACAGAAACCTTGGGCCTGTCGGAAATGCTGGTGGGCGTCTCCTGAATTTCCCTTAGTTCTGCGGATCTTTCTGCCACGCAAAGTCTTTGCGCTGGAGCTGCTGCCGGGTGCTGTTGGGAGCAGAGCTTGAGCTGGCCTCACGGCCGCCTCCCGCCATTGATGAAGACACTCTCTCGCTGTTTTTAGCGTAGCAGCAGCCATAGGGTCTGCAATTCATGACGCAAAAACGAACCTGCAAATAATACCCCACGACTAGAAGTTACGTGGGTAAGGACCCACCCTCTGACGCTGTGGGTGGGAGAGGCAGCGTACGGCAGCGCCCGCCCGCCGAGGCCAG
>NW_009696115.1:11661-24322 GCF_000703405.1 Apaloderma vittatum
CCTGCCCGCAGAGCACAGCAGCACCGCACTCGAGCTCTGAGCTTTTGTGGGGAGCAAACTGGAGGGGTGCTGATGTGCTTTTTGTTTCGGAATCTTCTCTAGTACGTACAGGAAAGATTTCTATTGTTGGACTGAGCGGTTTGGTGCAACTTGGATTGTAATTGCCTTTGCGCAGTACACCCAAAAGTCAAAAATTATTTGGTGCTAGCTGTTGTAATCGAGATTCATTATCCTTTCAAAACATCAAAAGCATATTGCAGTGGAGATCATGCAAATGAATCCATGTTAAGACAAAGATTTATAGTGATGTTTGCAGCGTTGATGGAATTGTCTTACAAATTTAACCTGATGGATTTTAATCCCTTTTACCTTATGTTCAAAGTACGGTGCTAAGTGTTGACTAACGCTTAGATTTGTAAGCAGAGTTATAATAGTAGTAATTTCATTAATCCATTGTAAATTAATGATGCGTTTTATAATTCTAGTGCAATATTTAGAATTACAATTTCTAATAATTATATTAAAATGGCTGTGGTACATTTAAAAAAAAAAATCCTTCCCATTATCCATAAACAGAAGGAGCTAGCAACTGATGAAGAGTGTCCTAAAATGTGTGCTTACAAGTTGGTGACGATCAAATTTAAATGGTGGGGCCTGCAGAACAAGGTTGAAAACTTTATACAGAAGGTAAGTGCCTGCCCCTTGCTGGGCTGCTGCTGGGGAGGGGGCTGCAGGGGGGCAGGCTGGGGCTGCACTGACCGGGCTGGGAGGGAGCCAGCGGGGAAGTTTCTTGTTGCTCACAGTCGAGCGATTTGTGCTGATTTCTTCAGCAAGCACAACCATCTGTCTGTTGACCTACCAGCTGTGGTGTTCCGCTGGCGGTACTGAAACAGCTTTCTAAGTTGAAAAAGCAAAGATGTAAGCAAAGAGTCTGTGTAGTGTAGGTTTAACACTTGGCTTTGTAAACAGCAGCGCTTGGCAGGGAGTTCTGCGATTGTTTTGTTTCTCAGAAGTTGAAAGTTGCATAAAACGTGCTGGTGTTTCTCTAGTATTTTCTGTTCTAGTTTTCTTATGAAACTGGTCTTGTGTTTCTGCTAATTCTGTACTATTTGGAGTTCTTTAATTGAGTGCTTACAAAACCAGGTATGACACAGAATCCAGTACGCTAGAATTTAGTTAGCAATTGTGGTGTTTTGTCAATCTCTGCTAGATCAGTGTTGGTTTTGAGGACAGTCGGCAGCTTAAGTGGTGCAAAATCTGGGAGCGGATGCACAAGACGTGAGCTTCTGGTGTCAACCCACGCAGCTGAATGCAGGCAGAAGTCTGAATTTTAGTAGTAAAATAGGTTTCTGCATTGTATGTATGTGACTGCTTTTATCAGAGCAGGTGGAAGCAATTCTGGTAATTGTACAAACCGAGTGGTTTATGTGATGTGTTTTTCATCATCCAAGGCATGATTGTAAAGGCTGAGCTGGCCTGAGCTGGCAGGCTGAGTTCTTCAGCGTAACACAGTGGGCTTTAGGGATGGCAGGGGGTGTGAGATGGGAAACCAAGCAGTTCCAGTAGAAGGGGTCCTGTGATCGATTCAGAACCCACGTATGTGCACTTTGATAAAAGGACTGTGGAATCCTTATCTTCAATATTTATCAAGGTTTTTGTACCTTTTGACTTTGCGTGTCAGGTGCTGCTGGGATGCCGATTTGGTAAAAGTGGCAAACATGCCATCTTTGGAGTCAGAAGGACTTCTCTCTTTGCTTCATTCTGGCTTTAGGAATTGACTGTTCTTGTGTGTTTTTAACAGCCAGAAATGAGATGACTTTAAATTGGATCCAGGAACGCGAGAGGGCTGAACCTGTAGCAGTGTGAAACAGCCCGCACCTAAAGATTTTAACTTCTCAAATTGAGCGGTGGCAGTCACTTCACCGGTCTTTGGCAAAAGGTCAGCCTGTTATCTAATGCTTGTTTATCTTTTTAAAGCAAGAAAAAAGGATATTTACCAACTTTCACCGCCAGCTCTTCTGTTGGATTGACAAGTGGATTGATCTGACTATGGAAGACATTAGGAGGATGGAAGATGAAACCCAGAAGGAGCTGGAAGCGGTAAGAGCGCTCGATTCAGGTTGATGCTTGTGTGCTGTCTGCCTGTGGATCTGCCTGTTCGGGAGCTGATGCAAGTTACGTTGTGTCCGCGTGTCCTTCTGTGTGTTTGGGCAGTCGCTGATGGGTGTTACAGCCCCTTTGGTGACTTGCCTGGGCAGACCCAGGCACTAACCCTAACCCTAATGTCTTCTGCACACTGCATTGTGCCGAGCTGGAGGTGGCTGAGGTGAATATTCTGATGTCACTAGATCCAGAACGTCTGCCCTGCCCGCTCCTGTGTCGATGGTACCGTGCCCATTGCGCAAACTCCCATGCGGCGCCTTTTACCACTTGTCAGTTTGAATTCAGAGCTGTCATCTTGCTTTTCCATCATACGTCGTGCTTTGTCTCATTTCTAATCATCATTAGATCTGATTACTTTTTCTCTTCAAACGTGTCTTCAGGCAAGCTTCTGCATGTCGTGCGACAGCTGTTCCACTCATCCCGATTAGCACACCAAAACTGAGGATTCCACTTGCAAAAAGGAAGTCAGTAACATTAACGGGCTTCAGAGAATGTCAGTTTTCATACCTTAGTGGCTGTGAGGATGAAATACTATAGCCTGGTCTGTCTTTGGACTGCTGTCTAAAGGGAAGCTCATCTGCAGGGCACTTTCTCTACTCTTTCCTTGGAGACGTAGAGGAACATCACAGGCTAGACAGGAAGCCGCCTTCTGTAATGTCTTCCCTTTGACGTGGACCTTTCTCATTTTAAATCCTGATGGTTTTTTAAGTTCTTTGCCATCTTTGGATTTGCAATTCTGTTTCCTTCCTTTTTTGCCAGTTGCTTTATGCCCTAAACCTGTTCAACTTGTTCCTTTCCTTCCCTTGTCTTGGTTCTTTCAAGACACAAGGTGTCTTCAGCTGTAACTTGCTTTTTTGCATGGTTTAACTCATTTCAGCTGCCAGACATCTGTAAGCAGGTTGCCTGGTGCTTCAAACCCGCTGGCAACAGCGGCTCCGAAGTGTGTTTTGTGGTTTGTGCCTAGCACATCTTTTCTTTTGGTATCAAAACTAGCTATAGCTCCTTCATGCTTTCCACACTTGGACTTTGTGATCTGCAGAACCATCTCATACAACTGTTTCCTGGATTTGGAAGAAGTGTTTCTTCACTGTTGCATGTGTTAATAGGTGGATGTTCTGAGCTGGCAAAACCAAACTTTCTTTTCAAATAAGCTGAAGGGTTTGTTTGCTTTGGCAGTTCCCAGAATATGGTTTGGAAAAGAACGATGTTCGCTTGCTCTCGCAAGCGGTGCACACTCTCAGTGGCATTTGCATTTTTTTGGTTATGGCAGGTGTTCTCTCAAATCACGTGGATTTCTTCTTTAACCCTGCTTTATGCCAGAACCTATTCCTAGAGCCACCTGTTCCTCAGTGGCTGTGAAGGAGGAAGAGTAGCCCCTTTTCCTCTCTACAGCTGATGTTTGTCGGAAGGGTTCTCTTTTGTACACCCCTAGTTCTGTACTTGAAGCAAAACGGACTCATCTGCTTTCTCTGAGGAGGGGTAGTGGCAGTGTGAGGGGTGCGTGCAGGGATGTGCTGGGGAGAGTGAGCTGCGCTTGACATGTCTGGGTGCATGAGAGAATCTCCTTTTGTGTCTCTGCACTGTGGATGTTTGTCTCCCTGTAGAGAAAGTTCCGTTTCACGTTTCTCGCGGGTAAGTAACTTTCACATATTTATTTTTTTTTGCAAAGAAGTACTACTTTTTAATTCTTACCTTAAGCAAAACCCAGATCACATGTTTCTGGGTGTAACACTTATCTTCATTCTTAAATATCAGACATATTTATTTACTGTTTGCTATTTAAAGCAATGCAAATAGTTTATTTCAAATAACTAGTTGTGTAAGACGTTAGTATGAGGAACTTTAAGTGTATCACTTGTTGAAAAGGTCAGTTTTTACAAGAGAAATGCGTTGACTAGTTGTACTAACACAGCTTTTCTGTGTGCATTGTGAAATGTGAGAGGAGTGGGGACCTACTATTAAAGTATTTTGGTTTTTCTCAATTGCTGCGATAGGGGTGTCTGCAAACCCCCATAAGTGACGATGTCCATTACTGGAGAATAACCTGAAGGCAAAAATGTCCCTGCCAAATAAAACGGGAGTGCTGATTTTATCACACATAATTTGTTTTTATGTTTCATATTCACCTACTTCACCCATTGTGCCAAACAGTAGCTTTCACCGAATCTCAGGTATACCACAGAACATTTGTTTTATGGCCAGGACCTCTGGGAGGTGAGCACTTCATGGCAAGGTGCTTCGTGTGGCACGAGCCTCTCCATGCTCCGATCCCTGCCGAGCAGCAGCCGGCTCGCTGGCAGCGCTGCCCAGGGCGGCTCCTGGTGCTCTGGAGCGAGCCTGGCAGTGTTAGGTTTTCTTACACACACCGCTCTGGCGCTCTTCCCTCTCTCATTGTCACCCTTTCTTCTTCCTCGTTTGAGCTAATCTTTCTCCTTGGGTTCTGTGCACGTTTTGATTCTTCTGTTGGTCCTGTTTTTCATCTGAACTTGATTTTTATAGTCAAGATCTCTGTTTCTGTTACTTTTCTGTTACTCTGAGTCCTCATCAGTGTTCCCCCAGAGTTTTGCTATCCCAACCCATCCTTTTTCACTGTTGTTCTTTCACTGAGTGGTTTACGTACCTGACTCCTGGAGATGAGGAGCTCCTCTGCTGCATTAAACACTCAGCAAATAATCAGCGCAGAGTAGAAAAGCGCCCGACGCTGCCAAAGCTTTGTCACCGACCTACCTCATGTCTTTGTGAGGGTAGGAAAAAGGGGATTTTGAGCAGCGTGGCTCCATGCTGAAGCATCATGGGCCATTAAAAATGTAAGAAGCATTGTTTAGAGCTGCTGTACTATTCCCAGGCTGCCCACCCCAAAGAAATCCTGCATGTCCCGTCTCCACGACACCTCGGCTGGGGCTGGGGCTGGTCCTGGCCGCATAGATCGTTACTTCTCTCTTACTAACCGATGGCGCGATAGGTTCTTTGTGCGGTAGCTCACAGTCTTATTTTACGTTTAGATGCGTAAGAAGGGTTCCGTTCGAGGCACTTTGGCTGCTGACGTCTAGAGGAGGTCTCTGTAGGTTCTGAGGCAAATCAAGCTGTGTAAGTCAACTGCTGGATGGAAAAGGAGAAAAGGGATTGATGTTCTGGTGGATGGGAATTGCTGGCAGAAGCGGACGTGTGTCCAGATAACACTTCTGGGCCTCTCCTCCCTCCTGCTTGATAACCTCGCGGTGGTCGCTGGCGGGAGGTGGCCCTCGGTGTCCAGGGTGCAGGAGATGACCCCAGAGGCGGGCGCTGTGACAGGCTGGGCGGGTGCTCGGGCCGGGGGCAGAGCGCCCGTGGCGTTGGCCACGTAACCTGGTTCTTTGTGCTTATCTAGTACAGAAACCTGAAGTGTGTGACCCGCTGAGATCCCTGTGCTGGCACTGAGCTCTGAAGCCTGCAGGTAGTCTTTGGGCACAGTTCAGAAACGTCAGCGAGCGCCGTTTTGCTGCCCACGCAGCAGCAAAGTGATGTGTGGCCTTCGCCCTCGTAATTTAGGGAAATTGTGGACGGTCACCTTCAAAGCACAAGTTCTTGAAATCCACGGACGTTTACAAACACTAAAACGTGTTGGGGAGCAGGTTGTCCCCGGGTTGTGCCAACTCTGCGCAGTGCTTGGGTCCAGCCCTCCCGTGCTGGGTTCCCTGGGGCGGCTCGGACGCTGCTGGCGGGCCCCGCGGGAAAAAAAAAGCCCGCCCCCGTGCGATAGGCTCTTCGGAGCCGGAGCTGCTGCCCACCACTTGGGGCAGCGCCCAGGGCAGGGCTCCCCGAGAGCTTCGGTGGGGTTTGTGTCACCCTGGTGAGGTTCTGGCTGCCCTGCCCTGTCTGTGCTGGAGGCCGATAGAAGCGCCGGCTTGGAACCTCTTGCCGAGGCAGCTGTAACGCCTAAGCGTGTGTCTTCTGTCTCCACAGTTACGTAACCAAGGCCAAGTCAGAGGAACAAGTGCTGCCAATGACGAATGATGATGGACTGAGCCGTCACCCGCAGTGTCGCTATACAAACGTGTGTGTGGATGCATGATTATTTGTATATAATTCTATATACGCACATGCATACTGAAGGGGGTTGCTACAGTGTCTCCAGGGTGCTACACCTGTCCTCAGCAGAGATCCCAAGGAAACCGCTTTCATTATGTATACCTGAAGCAAATAAAAATCAACCGAATAGTGTCATTTAAAGGATGAATTAACTGCAGAATTATACTAACTGGTATGTTTCATGAATGTTGATACTGGACCAATTTATCCCCTACTTGTTTTTTTTTTACCCCGTGTTGAGTCACTCGGCTCTAACTTGCCCATAGCTCGTTGTAAAGAAACGGATTCGAATAAGTTGATTTCAGTTTTGTGTCTTCCCTACGTGATTATTTTTGGAATAGGAACAATGAATGTATTTATAGCTATTTATTTCTGGATTGTCATTATCCTATAGTCAAATCAGAAAAATAATTTCTATTAGTGGAAATTGGAAGACTTCTGCTGTCGAATAAGTTTAACCCAAACTTGACCCATTCACTGATTTAAAAGAAAAGAAATCATGTTTTACTGGACTTTTGTACATTGAAATGCTAATGTTTTTTCTTCATTAAAATTGGCAAGATTAAGGAAAAATGGCTTGTGATTTATAAAATAATTGCAACTTGAATTTTTTCAGAAGCTGGCTTTTTAGACAAGAATACTGACAATACTTGTCGAATATTTCGAGTATATTTCAGGCCATGCCGTGGAAGGGAAGGGGACGATGGCCCCTCTCTGAGGTAAATCCTTCCGGTTAGTGAAATCGCTGTTCTACGGGGTTTCGCTTTGGAAGCTATGCAAATGGTCTTGATTTCACACACATTACGCAATGGAATATAATTGTGATTTTAGCTCTTTTCATGTTGAAAATACACTGTAAAAGAGATGTATACTTTCAGGTATGATGAAAGTTTAAATTGTAGGATCTGACGTATTTCTCTGATGTTTGTTAGGAGTAGACACGTAAAAGAAAGGATGGTATAATAAAGACCTGTAGATAGCTCTCAAATAGGGAAAAATCTCTCCAGTGTTTTTTAAGGAAACATTCAGAACCTATCATAGATATATATTGTCAAAATGCTTGCTAGATCAGAAACAAATTATTTTAAAAACACTAGTTAAAGTTCTATTAATGCCTGGTTTCCTCCCAGCATCTCCAGAATCCTCGGTGGGGCGAGCCTTGCTTAAGCTTCCATCTTCTTACTCTGACATCCATCCAAGTATTTTGGAACCATTTTGGACCTACTTTGCTAAAAAAGGAGTGATCTGATTTCCAGTGCGGGCAGTGACAAACCGTTCTGGAGCTTGCAGGGCGGGCTGGGGCTGCCGACCGAGCTGGGCATCGGGGCCTCCCCCGTCACTGCACCCTCTGACCTCCCTGCTGCAAAACTAATTTTTTTTTTCTTTCCTTTCTGGATTAGCAGTTAAATGGTTATTTGTCCTCTGTACCATCAGGAGGTTGGTTTGTGTAAATACACGTGGAGATGTGTGCACGTACACGCACGCGTACGATTTCGGGCACGCCGGCAGCCAGGAGGCTGCTGCGCGCCCGGGAACTCAAGGGCTTGCTTCTCTCTTCCATGCTGGAACACGCGTCCCACTGCGCGAGCGTGAGTTGTGACACACACTGAGGGAAAGGGACCCTACGGCTTTCATGTTTTTTGGACTAGTTGTGAAAATTTGAGAGCATCTTGTAGTGAATGTAAAATGTTTAGTTTACTTTGGCAGTCTCTGGTGTGACCTACGGTAAAACAGTCAATGAAATTTAATTAAATAAATTTGATCATAAAATGCTCTGTCTCTTGTCTTAGGTATTAGTATTTGCAGTTTGCCAGTGAGCTGGCATTTAGTTTTATCAGGCTGTATGAGAAGGCTGGAAGTCCTCAGGATGGTGATGAGTGGTGGAGAGCTCAGACCTGTGCTTGAACGTGAGTAGCAATCCGGGGAGGCAAGGACTGGTTCAGATTTCTTGCCGTTTGAGGATTTCAGCACATGCCTAGTGGGAACCTGCTGTTATCTAGATGAGGAAGATGATGTTCTGTGTTGCCGTGACTGCCTGCGTTAGTGTACCAGGCTCACAGCTGTGCGGACACCTTCTTCTGCGCTTGTCATGTGTGACATGGGCTGTTGCTGGCGAGGGAGCTGGCTCTGGGTTTGCTGCCCTGGCTCTGGGTTTGCTGCCCATCCTGTGGTGTGGGAGCCTCAGGGCATGCCCTGACCGCAGGGGCTGCTGCGTGGCCGGGGGAGGGCAGAGGGACAGGGGCAGCTGGAGCAGGAGCTGCTGCCGCCCCGAGTGCTGGGGTGCATGCTGGGTGCGTGTTGGGGATGTGGGAAGTGGTTTCCAGTGATGGTTTAGTCCACAGAGGTGCTGCAGAGCCCAGCCCTTCTCTCCAGCAGTGGTCGTGGGGTTCAGAGCAAGGAAATGCCCTTTCTTCAGGGTGTTTCTGTGTCTATAAAGCAAAGCCGACACAGCACGAACTGAGCTGTGCCGCACTGAGCTGCGCTTGGCTCTTCAGGGGCCAGCGGGCAGTTGCTCACGGACATGTGGCTAGTAGGTTAAGAGAGGTTCTCCTCCCCCTCTGCTCTGCCCTGGTGGGGCTACATCTGGAATATTGTGTCCAGTTCTGGGCCTCTCAGTTGAAGGACAGGGAACTGCTGGAGAGAGTCCAGCACAGCCACAGGGATGATGCAGGGAGTGGAACATCTCCCTGATGAGGAAAGGCTGAAAGAGCTGGGGCTCTGCAGCTTGGAGAAGAGGGGACTGAGGGGTGACCTCATAAATGTTTATCAATATGTTAAGGGAGAGTGTCAGGGGGATGGAGCCAGGCTCTTAGGGAGAAACTGTTTCCCTGTGAGGGTGCCAGAGCCCTGGCACAGAGAGGGTGTGGAGTATCCTCTGGGGACTTTCAAACCCGCCTGGACGCGTTCCTGTGGGACCTGCTCTGGGTGACCCTGCTCTGGGAAGGGGTTGCACTGGGTGATCTCCAGAGGTCCCTTCCAACTCCCAACGTTCTGTGATTTTCAGGCTGGTCTCTGGCCCGATGCCGCTGGATGAGATCTCTTCTCTCGGGGGCTGCCGGCGCAGCGAAGCCCTCAAGGCTGAGCGAGCTGTCCTCTCATGTGGGCACGGCTCCAGCGCCACGGGCAGAGTTCTGCCCACTAAGGTTGTGTGATCCCCTGCTATAAATTGAGACTTGTATGGCTCCTTTTGGTAAATGCAAAATGGAATTTATTTTTTTTTACTACACAGATCGTTTAGCTTCCAGATGGCAAACCAACATGAAGTAATAAAAGTGCAACATAGTTTTGTTTTAATGGATATGTAAACGTGATATTTATTCACTGCAGTAGACTGCTGTGAGCCATATTCCAGTAGTAACCTTTTAAATCCATCACTTGGCTGCACATAAGTGTGGTCTAAAAGGGACTTGAATTTGTTTTTTTTCTGGAGGATTTTCTTAGTCATTGAAAAGAAAGGGAGATGTTTTCTGTCTTTTGTCTTAATGTGTGGACTGGGAAATGTCAGAAGAAATCTGTTGAGATTCATTTAGGGGGGTTTGGGTGTGTTGGGTTTTTCCACCCTAACTCCTTTCTAAGTGCTCTCTGAGCAGTCTGAAAACGTCTCTCATTACAGAACTTACTATGAATTTCCCCAGATTCTGCCGATTCAGCCATATTTAGGAGCCACACCAGGTACTTGAAGGTGAATCATAGAATCCTAGGTTGGAAGGGAGCTCAAGGATCATCTAGTCCAAGCCTTTAAGGTAAAGAAATACAGTTTAAATGAGATGGCCCAGGCACCCTGTCAGGCTCAGCCTTAAAACTGTCTGAGGTTGGGGAATTCACCGCTTCTCTTGGAAGACCACTCTGGTGTCTGATTGCTCTCATAGTGAAAAATTTTCCTCTGGAGTCCAATCAGAGTCTCTCCGTGAGCAACTTGTACCCATTACCCCTTGTCTTATCTGTGTGACTCCTCGTAAAAAGGGAGTCTCCATCTTCTTGGTAGCCCTGGGGACAGCAGCCAGGTGGTCTGTGACAAAGGGTGTTTGTGTGGAGGGGGCCTGTGAGGCCCAGTGCCCGGAGCAGGTGCTGGGCTGGTGCATTGGGAGCTTCCCTTGGAAATTTACTGTATAAAGCTTTTTCCCAGGCACTGTGAATCTGTGTGTCAGAGAAAAACTCTGATTTTTCTGTACAACCCAAGGCTCCTGGCTCTGGATGATGGAGCCTCTTGATTTTTGTTTTGAAGTAGCAAAACCCCTGGAAGCTGAGGTCAGGTATTAGAGCTCTTCTGTTTCTTTGTCTACTTGCCTATTTGTGTTAGAGGAGCTTTTCGCAGTCTCCTGAACCAGCAACAGAGTCTTTGAACTACTGTAACTGCTTTTAAAACTGTGCCTTAACTTTGTGTTAACTTTGTCTGCAAGATAAAAATGGAAACATGCTATAAGGACTAAAATAACTCAGCAAGGTGTTTATTTATAGCAGTTCCATGCATTTGTTTCTCTTAGGATACTAGACCACACAAAAGCGTATAAATAAACACATCTGAGAGATACACAATAGACAAGAGGGATGGGAGGAGGTTTCTGCGTGTGAGCACGTGCCAGCGTGGGAGCATGAGCGCGGGGAGCGCTGGAATCGCAGGGAGCCCCAGCCCGGCTGTTGGAGTTTACTGCGATGGTAGAAATCTCTCCAATGAGTTAATAAGGTTTGTTTAACCACCTGCCAAAATGCAGCTGTTCTGGCTGGACTCTCACAGGCCATGTGAAACGCTCAGTATGACAAGAAAAAAATTGCTGTAAAGGATTTTGTGTTACACTTCCACAGCACTTCTGAAAACTGATGTGAAGTGGGTTCCTGTTGTGTTTACATGACAGCTCCACAGGACAAAGTCCAGCTCCAGAGCAGTTCTGCAAGACTGAAAGACCAGATCCTGCCCCTGTCTTTTCAAATGGAGCTGGAACAGCTTCTCCTGAGCAGTTTGTGTGGTTCCGTAAGTACTGGTGAACTGTGCTGGAACCATTTGTGGTGGCTTCAGCAGATGAGCTCTTGCTGGCTGGAGATAGTGAGCGGTTGGCTCGGAGCCTTGGCCGAGCACATCTGAGCAGCACTGGCCTCGTGGGTGCTCGGTCCAGCCTGGCCAGTGCAGTGGGGTCGGCTCTCGTGATCAGTGTTTAAAAACTCATCCACTCAGTGCAGAGTAGGGATGAGCATCGGAGAGGGCGACGGGCTGTCTGTGGGCGGTGGTGCAAGCTCAGTGCCGGCAGCCCAGGTCCTGATGCTCCTGCAGCCGTGGATGATGCCGCTCTAAAACGTTACCTTGCCACAGGCAGCTCCTGTTTTCTGTGCTGTTGTAGTTTTAACACCTTAGCACACTGCTATTATCTGCCAACATCCACCAGCAAACGCAGAGGATGAATAATGCTCCTGTTACTCAAAACTTTAATGGACAGCACCTGAACATGTGACCGGCAGCCAGACACTCCTTGGGGTGGTCACAGTGTGCTGGGTGACAGGTAAAGCCGGCTTGGGTCTAGGGGTGACAGGCAAGAGCTCCTGTCTCTTCACTTAGCATCCTTTGAACCCAGGAGCAGCTGAGCAGCACCGCCTTATGGCTTTATTCCTATTTTTGTTTCAGCTGTGTCTGATGGAGATTTTAACATCCCAACCTCTCCTCAAAGAGCTGGGCTAAGCGCGGGCTGTGGCCGAGCACACCCACTCCTTGTGCCCGGGAGTGAGGTGGTGTTAGAGGAGAAGCAGATTGTGAATGCTGGATGCTGGATGCTGGATGACACCTGAGGTCTGTGGGTGCCCCTGGGTGGGAAGAGGGGACGTGGCCCCCAGGACGTCCTGGGAAGGGGCTGCTGTGGCTCTGCCTGGCCAGGAGGCAGATATGGGGCGGGTAGGTGGTGCCAGCCCCGTAGGGCTTCTCCTACCGCTCTCCGCTGCTCTCATTGTATTTTTGGCTGAGAGGAAGAACCTGTGGCTGATTTGTGGTTAGAACAGTTGATGTTTCTATGTATCTCTAAATCATAGTTGCTTGGTGAGAGATGGTTCAACATTAACAATTAAATGCCCCTGTGGGTTGCGGGGCTCTGTGTGCAGCTGGTGTTCACCTCTGCGCAGCGTGGGAGAGTCTGGACCCGGGTGATCCATGGAGAAGCCTGGGGATGTTAAAACTGTTTCGTTCACTTGCGTATTAGTGGGCAAAGTCCTAATGGCTGCTGTTAAAAAAACAGATCTGCGGTATATGGATATTAATGCCTTTCACTGAGGCACAGAGGACTGAGCTGTTTTCTAGGTTAGGATGTGCCGAGCTCCTTACGCGAGACCTGCATGAAGCAGGGGCTGAGCTAGGAGATGGAGACCCCCCCTTGCCTCCTTCCCACCATGACCAGCTGGAGGAGGAGAAGAAGGCATGGGCAGAGGCTGGCGCAGGGCCCGAGGGCGGTCA
>NW_009696115.1:24372-27521 GCF_000703405.1 Apaloderma vittatum
GGTTCAGGTGCAGCATTTGGGAGCAGAGCCAGTGACCTTCTGGGCTTACTTGACCTTCGCCACTGCCAGGTGTCACCACCCGTCAGCACTTCAGTTAGGGCAAAGCTCCTCAAGAAAAGGGTACGAAGTAACGTGCTTGATTAACTTGCTTTGCCATATTTGTGAGATTTGGCAAGGTACTTCCTTTTAAAACAGCACTAACGTGTTTTCTATTTTGCTGATGCAGGTCCCCTTTCACCCTTCCTCCTGGAGCAGGAGACCACCGAGGCTGCTCACTTCTCCATTCCGTAACCGCGCTAACGGCACTGCTGCAGCTGTGGGGCTGCTTTGCTGTTCCCTTTGCTGCCCAGTGGCACTCGCTGCAGGAAGAATGCCGTCGCCGGCCTGGCAGTGGGGTCGGGAATCTTCTGTTCTTGTCACGTTTTCCGCCAGTGTCAGAATCTGCAATGTGAAATGCTCTGTTACAGTCAACATTGAATCAAGCTTTAGCAAGGCAACATGTTGAATGGAACGAAATTTCTGCTTTATGCTGCTCACACAATTTAAGCCTCAGTCTTGGCCTCGTGGTTCCTGCGCTAGCCGGCCTGGCAGTGGGGTCGGGAATCTTCTGTTCTTGTCACGTTTTCCGCCAGTGTCAGAATCTGCAATGTGAAATGCTCTGTTACAGTCAACATTGAATCAAGCTTTAGCAAGGCAACATGTTGAATGGAACGAAATTTCTGCTTTATGCTGCTCACACAATTTAAGCCTCAGTCTTGGCCTCGTGGTTCCTGCGCTACCTCACTCCGTCTCTCCCCAGCCCCTGTTACAGACGGGCCACAGCTGGAATGGAGGGTTAGAAAATCAGGACACTGTCCCTAATCACCACAAACCCATCAGCAAACCCTTTTCCTCACGTCTGATAATTTGCCAGTCTCCTTGGAAAGGATCTATAGACAACATTAATTAGGGTCTTGCTCATTTTGATTGCTTGTGCTTTGCAGGTATACCCCAGTAAGAAAAAGAAAAGCCGGACTTCCAGCAGAAGCACCTCAGGTACAGCCACATGCAGCGGAGGATCGCTCCCAGGAGCTTTTGCATCATGTATTCATTTTGTCATCACATTTCAGTACAGCCTTTCATGTTTAAAATTTGATTCCTGAAACTTTATAGCAGTAAATAGTCTCTAACTTGAAGCCTTGGGTAGCAGTGAAAATATTTACAATGTTTTCTTGCAATTTGTGATATTCTGTTTATGTAAAAATATTTTTTCTGTTGTTCTGTTTGAGGTAGGAAAGAAAATGATATATTCCATGACCTTCCAGGAACTGAAAGAAGATTTAAAGGTAAGCATTAGACAATTTCCCATTATTACTGCTGGAATGGTCACATGTGACTGATACTCTTGAGTGTCTCGGGATTGGGTATATTTCATACAAATAAACAAACACCTATTTTTACTTAATTAGCATTCTTTTCTGATAGAGTAAACTTACTCTTTTCTTCTTTTTTTTTTAAAAGGAAGAAACATGAAATTGGATGAAATGTGTTTGCCAACAGAGAATTATGAAGGTGAGTGTGTGTGTATGTGTGTATATATATATATACACCGCTCTGTGAAGTTACTCGCCTTTTTTCTGACTTGACTTCATGTGTTTTAGCTGAGTTACATGAGCTACAGCAGCTGCCATTGGGGTTTTTGATTGTAACATTCCCTCTCTGCGTGTGCTTGTATCAGGAGTCGGAGCATGCAGAAGTCAGATTGTTCCCATTTTGAGACTGCATCATAAACTTTTAGCACAACAGAGAGAAATATAAATAGTATCCAGTCAACTAGAGAATATTCTTATCTCAAAAGCTTTTAAATTGTAACCAGGAAACACTAGCTCACTGCACATAATACAGTTCTAATTGCTAGAAACACTTAAAAACTCTTTCAGATGTGTGTTTTAGGAACAAGTATCTCATGGGGACAGACTCCAGCATTTCCAAATAGTCAGGGCTGACAAAATGAAATACAGACTGCAATTCTGCAACTTCTGCTAGATGAGGAAAAACAACCAAGTGTTCGTTAGGCAGGCTTCAAATTCGGATAAAGCTGCTTCTACAGCGCCTTTCGCTCTGTCGTCCAGTGTTTGTGTTGGTCAATTGGCAGAAGCAGATGTTTATTTTCACTTCACATTAATTTGTAGATGATGGTGTCTCCCAAAGTTAAGAGTAACGCTAGTGAATGATGACGCGCTGTGAAAGTTCAAGCCACGCCGTCCCTTTCCGCAGCATCCCTGTGGCAGCCCTGAGCTCAGGGCTCATCTGTCGGATGCCTTCGGATGTTCTGATGGTTTTGAGTTGCCGGTGGCCACACAGACAAGCGACCTCATCCCAGCCAAGTCATTACTTTCTCAATTGAAAGAGGAGCCAACGTTTTTGCAGCTCATGGAGATTTTACAGATGCAGGAACGCTTCAGCCAGGGGGTCCAGACCTGCTCAGAGCGGGACCGTGATCCCGTCCTCGTGACCCAGCCAGCGTGTGCGCCTGGGGTGCTGCCGTAGTTTTAGGGGAAGGTCTGAAACTTGGAGCTGTAACTGTGATTTTTTATTATTGTTTTCATCCAGTGCATACAATTTGATAGTCAATAGAGAAACTGAATTATGTCACAATCAGAAAATTGTTCTCCTTGTAGTTTTGTAAGTCTTTTTATGAAAGACTTTCTACTTGCTGAATTAATATGGAAAATGAAATTTAATCCACAGCAAACAATTGGCAGGACAACAGTGTTGCCCTGCAAGGTTTGACTCAGCCGTATTTGCACTTAGGCTGGAAATGAACAGTTTTCAAGGAACTTGCCAAAGTAAGGAAAGTGTCCCTTTACATGGGGAGGAGGGTGTCTCTAGACTCTGAGGAGAGTGGGAGACGAAGTGGGGATTGTGCAGAGGACAGTGACGGCCGTGCCTGTATCGCCCACCGTGGCTGTTGCACCTGCCGGGTACCTGCTGCGGCAGCGTCCCGTGGGCAAACCGAGAGCAAAGCTCTGGCGCTCGCAGTGGTTTAAAAGAAGTAACCCAGCATTTGGGGGTGCACCTCCAGGGACTCCCCGCTGAGGCACCGCCTGCGCCGGGGCGAGCTGCGAGCCCGGTTTGACCGGGGTGAGCGTCTGGGGGCTGAAGGATGC
>NW_009696115.1:27583-33089 GCF_000703405.1 Apaloderma vittatum
CCCGTTCTCCATAGAGAAGCTCCGGGAGCGGCGATCTCAGCGGTCGCAGCCCCCGGGCGGGGCGGGGATCCCGATTTGCGGCTTCACGTCTGGCTGCGCGGTGCTCTCTGCTGACGGGATCTGGAAGTAGCTCTGCTGGTGCCCTGTGCCTTGTTTGCCGGTACTTGTTCCACTGCTTGTTTTGATACTTGCCCTTGCGCTTACTCTGCTTTGTTGCTCTCTCCCCACGTTTTTCCTAGATATGCTGTATTTGTTCAAAATGCAAATCCCGGCGTGCCCCGGCACGGTCCTAGATGTGCGAGTGTTACCCTTTAGGTCAGGTACCTGCCTTCCCCGCTTCAGAGCAGCTGTGCATTTCTCACTGCTGTAAGCACAGGGAACTCAAATTTAATTTTAAGACTTTATTATTTCCTCACTTTGGAGACATCTTTCTTTCCAGAACCCCATACAAGCTTGCTTCTTTATTTTTTCTCTCTAAAATTATATGGCTTTCTGGTTTAGAGTTGTGTATCAAAGACTTGAACAAGAAATTCAAGGTACTTGTTGAATTTGAATTCTGTAATGCTTTGCTAATCCCAGTTAAAATCTTGATACACTAACTTAATAATTTTCCTAATTTTAAAAGCTTGGTTTTGGCACCCTCTAGCACTGTACCTAACGCTGTTGCTTCTCTTGCAGCGGGCTGTGTCCCTTTTTTCTCCTGGCTGTGGAAACGCGGTGCGAGGTAAATTAAGGGAAAATGATTATAAGGAATTTTAAAAGATCCAGTAGCTACTGGCTAAACCGTATTGTAAAAAGAACCAAGCTACGCCAACAAGTGAAGTCCCTGAAAAAGCCTGGAACCAAAATGGCTATAATTAAAACCTGAAAGCAACGACTTCATAAAGAAGTAAACGAAGAGGCGGGCTCTTTGTAAATGATGATCTAAAAAGTGTTCTGGGTTGGGAGGCCTCGTTTCAGATGTATTCGTTAAATAATATTTGAATCATTTAACAGTTTGAACTCCGCTGCACTGCTAATATCTTCAGGGGATTTTTTTTTTCCAGGGACAAAGAGGTCTTTGTTCCTGCTCGGTGCTGGGGCTGTGCCTTGGATATTAGTTGGAAACCCGATAGCCCGACATCGCTAGAAGTCTGCGAGTACAATGGGAGTCGTCTGCAAGCGGGATTAAATCGGGTCTTTTGTAAGATGCTGAGGGGCCATGTGATCTGGGAGAAGGATGCTTAGGGGTGGCGGGAGATTTTTTAACCCCCTTGTGCCCGCGCCAGGGGCCAGGGAGGGGTTCGCGGCCACGTTGGGGCTTGTGTTTGCAAAGCCTTCCTTGCTGCCACTCGCGGCTGGGCGGGGGGTGGCTGGGGTGTCCGGGCACCTTGCGAGTGGCAGCAAGGAAGGGCTCACATACAGCGCGTGTAAAATGTCACACATTTCAGGATGTGAAAAGGAAGCTAATGCTCAGGGAAAATTAAGTCGTCAGGACTTTATGAAATAGCCACCGGTTCTCTCCTTTCGCGATAGTTCGGCTTATGAGGCAATATAAAAATGAATTGACTTCAGCGGTTTGCTGGCATCGCCAAGGACGAGCTGGACTTTCCAGATGCTCAAGGATAGCTCCTCGCCCCACCAAGCTTGCAGAAATTCTCACCTGGTTCAAGTTCAGGGAAAATGACAGAGCAAAGTCTATCGTACAAAATCCATCTCTGTCGAGGGGAGTTAAATACCGATTATCCACATAGAGAGGTACTATTTTTTATTTAGGGTTTTTTTTAAGATTTGTTTTTCAGAAATATAAAACTTTTACTGTTCCTGCAGCAAAACTAATTATTTCGTCCTGTATATATGATCTAATTTCTTTCCCCCCATCCCCCAATCAAATGTGTAACCCTCCGGTGGTTGTTTCAGAGATGGGAATTTGAAGGGCAGCCCAAGAGGTATACAGTAGGAAAATTACCACAGACGGGAAAACTTGCTCAAGCATTTACTAGCATTTTTATTAACCATACAATTGCAATGTTGTATTATTTTAGCATTATCCTGGGTTTTAGTGACCTAAATTAGAAAAATTCAGATTTGTTCAACGTGTACACCTGAGTGACCCATATGCTGTAATGGTTTTCACCTGCCAAAAGTGGGACAGAATATACTTAATTGATGCAAAATCTGTTTGCAGCAGTGGAAACACATACCAACATTGTGAAAATATCGTGATCCATACTGAGGTACCTGAAAAAAGTAAATGGGGAAAATATAGAGCTTAAGGGTGCAGAGATGTGAAGAAACTAAACCAGCCAAGCAACCCTGCAGAAGAAACAAACAGGAAAATCCTTGTGAAGGGCTAACTTCTGAACTTGCTGCTAAAGCCTGCAGGAAACGACTGGAACAGTTTTAGTCCCTTAACTCTTATTATTCAGTTATGCATTTTTAAAAATGGGAAGCAGTCAAATGTCTGAAGAAATTTGGTTCAAATTTTCCAGAAAACAACATTGTTGGCAAAACTCAGCATGGAATATTTACATCGGCAAGGCGAACTTTCCAGAGACTGAATGCAAATTGGCTTTTGCAGATGAACTTGTCTTTGATCTCCATTACAAAACAGTCACCTCCAGGCATTCCAGCAGGAAGGACAAGAAGCGTTGGAGGCAGTTCGCTCCCGGACACCTCTGCTTGTTTCCTTCCAGCGGGTGCCCCGTGCTGCCCGGCTGAGGATGCCCGTGGTGTGGTTGTGCCCAGAGCGAGCCCCGGTGCCCGCCAGGCCATGGGGTGGGCAGCCCTTTGCCCCAGCCCGCAGAGAGCGCTTCCCGAACCAGGGCTCCTTACGGGTCTCGGGAGCTAAGGCAGGTGCTCCAAGAGCTCACCATCTGCTCTGGAGAAGCACCTGCCCAGTGATCCACGTTTGCCGCACCCTCACCCAACGGTTTTACCTCTTTGTCTTCTGCGCCTGTCCCGCCACCGTGTTTGCTACCATTCTGAAAGGGAGGAGATGCAAGGGTTTCCCTGACTGTTACAGGCAGAAATGTTGAAAACCTTCCCTAATGTCCACCACCAGACTTAGAGACCTGTCCTTCAAAACATTCAAATTCCTTTCATTGCATGTCCCTGCTAGGAGCAGGAGTCACTGCCAAGAAAAACCCACCAGCTTTTTTGCAAAGTAACTGTAGGGAGCGCATGCTCTACAGACAGGGCTCATCGCTTCGCATGGGACGTGACCTGTAGCGGCCACTGAACACTTTTTTGTGTTGTTCCAGCCAGCTGCACCACCTAGCACCGGGGAGGTTATTTAGTAGCTAAAATTTATATACCTGAAGCCTGACATGTTAATAAAATGGCATCTTTATGGAGGTGGGGGCATAAACACTACAGAAAAGTAAGATGTGGTTTTGCTGGACTGCAGAGTTTTAAAGACTTCTCGCTCATGGCTAGCTGGGCTAAAGTTTTTCTAGCATATGGGCTTGTTTTGTACAGTTTATGTGGTGGTTTCTTCGTTAGATTCTCAGTGGTAATGAGCCCACACAGTTGATTGCTGCAGGGAGAAAAAAAAATCATTCTGAATAGGTTTGCTGAATAATTATGAACTGAGCTGAACTCTTACATTTGCTTACTAATTGTATGGTTCGTGATGTTTTATGTATGATGCATTCATTTTGTTAAAAAGGAATATTTTTTTTTTGCTGAACAGCAACTTTTCTCAGTGCAAGTTAAACTGGCACAGTGGAAAGAGCTGAATTCAAGTCTGATGAATTGATGTTGTTTGAATTATTTTTTTTTAAAAAACATCAGCCCCAGCATTTGGTTTTCAGAGCTTGCAATATGAAACCCAAAACTGTGCTATTGTCTCGGGAGTCGAAATAAATGAATCCCCTCAACTTTGGATTTGGCAGGAGCAATTACTATTGTTAATTTAGAAAATAATCCCCTGCAGCTACAACTATTTAAATAACGCCTTTCCCTGCTTCCCCCAAGATGACCAAAAACCCAGAGACTGAAAGTAAAAATATGATTTGTAAAATACACTTTTCACTCCTGGGTGCAATCTGAGACAGTCTTCCTTCTACCTGGCTGGGCGACTGTGCCACCAGTGACGACGGTGCTGCCCGGGGGGCCCCAATTCAGAAACCAGGGCTGAGTCACCTTCCAACGCTCAACAAACAGCGAACGTTTGCGCCACGAGCCTGTGGAACACCGCAGCTGGTTCAGGACTGTGCTATTCCAGTCAGCTCGCTGGTTTTACTGTCAAAATATTTAGGCTGATATTATTTCCATATTCGCTGTTGGCCAGACACATCCTGCTCCCAAGCTGCAGCCGGAGCTGGGCAGCAGTGCCGCAAAGTTACTGCGCTGAACTTCCAGGCTGAAAATTTGCTCCTGCAGGCTGGTGATGCCCGGCCCAGCAGTGGAGGAGCAGGAGAGTGTTCTGGTGAAGCGATTAGGGAAGGAGCGAGTGAGGAAGGAGGAGCCATGCTGGCTAAACGCAGTGGCAACCTGGTCACTGGCCGGGGAGGGACACCTGCGGCTGCTGTCAGTGGGCACAGACCAGAGGAGAGCAGTGAGGTGATGCTTGCCCAGATTCCTTGAGAAGGTCAGCCCATGGAGAAGGTGGTCTCCATCCCTCTGACTGCATTCTCCTTCAAGAGACTGTGCTTGAGGAACAAACAGGTTCTGAATCTTCTAGGAAATGCAGAGTAAATCTTGTAAGTCAGTGAAAACTCGTCCTTTCTGAAGCGTTTGGTCTCTTCTGTGGAAGCCAGTGTTACAGGAGGCATCTGGGAAAGGCACAACTCCCTGCTTTAGAAAAAAGCTGCCATTTCAGAAGCCCAGCAGAAGTAATTCTTCACAGCAGCAATCTAACCACTGCACAGGAGCAACGTTCTTCCACAGCATTTGTGACACAACTTTCATCGTATCTGTGGCGCAGAGAGAACAGACCATTTCCCAGGAGAAGAACCTGTATGTAAACATGACAATGAAGCTGTGATAGAAAACTGCAAACGAAACCCACCGTGATTCCAACAGTAAAAAAATCACCTCCAATAATACTCCTGACAGGTATATCATGCAACTGGCATGTGGCATCTTACACAGAAAGAATCTTTTTATGCCACCCTGGAGTGGACACACCAACAAAAAATGGATTCTATCCGAGAAGAAAGTGATGCTTTACTCGCCAGTCTGTCCCAGAGACGGCTGATCACGTTCCTTCCCCACGTTAAAGACTTGCCAGCCAGAGCGCCCCAGCTCACCCCTCTGATTCTGTGCTAGTGGGGAAGTGTTAAAAAGCTAATATTGTTTTGGTTTACAGGGCTCTTACTTGCTCTGTTGTGGTTGCTGTTTTGATTGGCACTCTTTAATGCAGCTTTTTCCCTTTTTTTTCTTAGATAACTCCGTTTTTAAATCAGATCCTATTTTGGCTAGAAAAAAATCCTGGATAATAAGCGAATGTTAATTCACACAATGCATTATTACCATTTCAAGGCAATAACGGGTGGATGTGAGTACACCTGTGCACGGGCAA
>NW_009696116.1:0-4778 GCF_000703405.1 Apaloderma vittatum
CACAGCCCGGCGGGACCACTCGGCTCTCCCCTAAAAAGGGGGCACCAGGCTCCCGGGACCGGGGCTGCCCAGAAAGCGCTGCGAGAAATTGCATGGCAATCGCTGTTGTGTCAAGCCCTTGATACATACGGGAGCAGTTACTAGACACCCCATAGATAATTTCTGATCCATTGCCGCCTTTTAATGTCGTGTTTCACATAAATTTTAGAGGAGTATGAATTAAGCTCCAGCATGCCCTAGCAAGGCTAGGACTTGTTTTGTTTCACAGGCTGGGCCTTTTCTTGGTTGATGTTAAAATGCATTTGTAGCTCAGCCTACCTCCAGGTCGGCAAGAGCTGTAAGGATGTGCAGGCTGCTGAGCAAAGCACTCCTTAGCCTCCTCTAAACACCGGTGGCAGATAACTAGGGCTTTCATCCTATCTTCATTGGACACCTCTTCCATGGCCTTGGCTAGATCATTGAAAAGTTTCTGGTTTTTTACCCATTTGTTCTTTTCTCTGTTTGTTAGAAAGAATCTTACATTTTACCCCCTGGCAGACAAGGGAGAAAGGGAGGTGATACTGGAAAGATAGATGTTTATGCAGCACTTTGAAGACTATTGGTTGCTGGGTAAATTAACTACATTGGCACAGAAATAATACAAATCACAGAGATAGGAGTAGGTCATGAATCTTTTACTCTCTGCCTGTGCTTTGTGTCTCTGCTGCATAGGCTGGGAGACTGCAGCCTTGCTTAGCTTTCTTAAATAACTTGTGAAATTCAGCTTTTTCTTACTGGCTTTTGGGTGACTTGTTTACACTTAGCCCTTGTCATTAGCAAATGTAATGGACCTCATTTAGAGCAGCTGATTTTTTTTTTGGTCATTTCAACTTCTTTAGGCCTCCCAGAGCAATTGCTTTTTGTGTCTGTAAAATTTTGTAAAAGCAGTTAGTAATCAGTACATGATTAGCTTGTTTTCATCCCTGTTGCTTCCAACCCCTCACCAAAACCTGTGGTAAAAGATGTTATTCAAACCACATGATGAATTCCTCAAAAGTCAAAGAATGGTGCCTGTGCAACCTTGATTACCCTTCCTATGCGTATATATCATGATACAGTTTGTAATTATATATTCATGTGCTATTTTCTTTCACCAGATTCTCCCTATGTACATAACAAGATGGATAGTACTCTTTGGTGAGCCCTATTTGATATTTTATTGTCATTCTATTCTCATAAAACTGAACCTTGGCACTGTCCTCTCTGCCCTTGAAAAGCATAGGTACAAGAAAAGATTTTCTTGCAGGAGTGTTTGCCAGAATGTTTTCCTAACATGGGTAAAAAAAGCTTTTGTCTTGCCTACTCTTTGTAGCAGGTTAAGTATAGATTTGAAGACTGTTAGCACAGTTTGTGTTTCGGTGAGTAACTAAACCCTGTGTATTATAATGTCAGAGAAGTCTGCAAATATGTGCATGTGTGATTTTGTAATTTTCATAATGTTTTGGGGTTTTTTTAAGTTTTTCTGAAATTTTCTGCAGAATGCTATAAATATACCAAGCAGATGAAAAGATTAGCTGTGTACTGAAAGCATAGGGAGAAAAAACCCAAACCCCAACACTGGTACATATGCGTGACTGTGTCATATCTGAAGCATGCTCACCATTTTCTTCTTAGTTATATTTTTCTTATCCTTTCATTTTCCTATGTAACTTTCGAGTTATAAAGCAATAACGTGCAGTTATGCTTCTATTAGCATTTCTCTGCTTCTGAAATGGTGCTTTTTTTTTTTTCCTGGGCATAGACTATCTAAAAAACATCTTGTTAAAGCTTGATAGTGGCTTGATAAGCCAGCTGCAAACAATGTCACCATCAGTAATTTAAGTTGCTGCTCATTCCACATACACATAGGAATGGTGCAGCTTTATTGCTCGCCTGGTTTCCTGCAGGCTTTTATACTTGCACGACTGCACACGGTGTTCCTTTCAGCAGCATTCAGGATCACCGTGGGGAAGCTCAATAATGGTATTATGGTATTTGCAGATATTTTTTTATTTTTTTTTCCCCTAGAAATCTGTAAGCAATGGCTTAAATGCTAACACGGGGACTGTACATAATGAGATCCCCCTCAACACCCTCGTCCATGAGATGTGAGAGCTGTGCAGCGACGCATGATGGGAGTGACTTGGTTGCATCTAGACTTTGTCCTGTGCTGCAAATTCATAAACCACCATTGGGGGAACATGGGGCAAAAGTGAGGCGGGAACCAATTGTGTAATTCTGAATGAGGGCAACATGTTCACAAGACCATGATAAGTGTTGTGTGGGATCAGACCAAGGGGCCATCTATCCAGTAGCCTGTAAATTGTATATCCTCACCTTCCAAGGCCCCACTAGATAACAGGCTTTTCTACTCAGCGATGTTCTTGCCTTGGGTGAATCTGTTGTCAGCAACTCTTAAAAGAGGCAGCGTAAATGGGAATCGCAGTACCTGTGGGCTTATTTCAGTTTTCTCATCCTGACCCATCTCCAGATAGGCCACCACTATGCATCCTCCCCACATCCTTGTGTACGTACAGAGTGCTCACGGGAGTGGTGTTAGCAATGCTCAGCCTGATGTCTCCCTGTAAATCCCTGTTTCCTACATTTGTCATCCTTTGACTCTACCCTGCCTTCCTGTTTCCACTTCCCTATTCCCTTGTGTTTGTTTTCCCTAACTTATCTCTTTAGTTCGCTGTTCACAGAGAAAGTCTTAGTGTTTTTACTTTGTTTTGGTTTTAGGAAAGAGCTGACACCTGTTTCTGAAATGGGAAACTGTGTAGGAAAAGCAGCCATAAACATAGCCCTAGGAGTAGCAGCAGAGGGTAAGCATATATGGTAGAGCTCCTGTTATTCTACCAGTATAAGCAGGTATACAGTTTGAGGCTTTCCTGTGGTCTCTGCACGTTTAGTAACCCTCTGGTAGTCCAGCATCTCCCTGTTACCACTGGCTGTAGGTGAATGCTGAGGGAAGGCTGAGAGTAGAAGTATATGCTGTACTCCCCCATGGATCTTTCCACCCATGGGCTGCTCTCAGGAGATGCCTGAGCCTGATACAGTTTTCCTACTTAGTAGCTCATGGGTCTGTCTTTCTTCTACGGTGTCCATTATATTTCATGGGTTCCACAGGGCAGCTCCTTGCTGTGTAAAGAGGCATCCTCTTTTGCTTATTTTAAGCACATATTCTACCAAGACCTGTTTATCTAGGTGTAGGATACTAAGTACGCTTTCAGTCCTAGAATCATAGTGTTCTTCACACATTAAAGTAAAAAATAGTGGAGGGAAGAATACCGGATTCAATTCTTCTTTGAAAATCAGAGGAGACAAGTAGATGATGCAGGAGTTAGATTAGGCTGATGGGAGACATTGCCACCCGCTGCATCTCAGAGGTTCATAGTGAAATTTTCCTAGAAAAACAAAAGTCCCTATATTCAGGAGATGTAATTTACAAGTCATTCCAAGACCAGGAGGTCTAGTTTGAAAGTGTCCTCTGAGTGTCATTTTGAAATGAGCTGCAAACTGGCACAATTCTGATTTGGTTTCTTGACGACAGTTCTTTGAACAGCAAATGCCTTGTGTAACAAGAAATCAGCAACAAAAATACACTGCAAAGTGCTTAAATATCATTGTTCTGTCTCCCTTACTGTTTGTTGTGAGAAAGTACACTATTTTAAATTCCTTTTGCTCTATTGCCTAAGTTACTTGTGGCTGTTGGGTGGTTATCAGCTGTTTCATCATGGCTTTTGTCTCACACTCTTTGGAGAAGTCCAACAGACCATTTGATGCTCCAAGTAGTTTTTCTCTCTGTAGTCAGACATATCTATAGGTATGCATGTTTTAGGACAGTAAGTATTTTCTTATTGTTGGCTCTCAAGCAAGGATCCAGTTCTTGATATCAGGCTCCTCATCTATTTGTTTTGCAACTCACATTTATTTTGACTTAGTGATTTATCACAATAAGGACACCAGATGATGGTAAAGTAAATATATACTGAGGATAAATAAAACAAGACTTGGAAGACAGTAGTTGGGTGAAACTCAGAGGGAAACAGTAGCAGGAAACCTCTTTAGAAGTGAAGTGTAGGAGAACTTGTTCTTTCTAGTCTTGCCCTTAGCCCATTAAAAAGTTTATAGGAAGTTGTGTTTAACAACTGCTTTTGCTCACAGCTTTGCCAGGCTTCATTATCTTCACCGGACATTTTCAATGTTGCATGCCAACTCTTTGTGTTTGAAAAAAGTCAGCTGAGATATCTTAGCTGGTTTTGATGATAATTTTTATGCAATATGACGATGTTTTGCTCATTCTGGAGATCTTTTCTTGGAGATGCAGTAGCATATCCTATTCTGCAACAGATAATTAAAATGTGGCAGGCAATTATTTTGGTAGTAGGGAGATGGACTGTCTTTTCACTGGAAAAATTGGCTTAAACTTGGCAACATTTTAATGCTTTGTAAAAAGCTGTGCTTTATACTGCTTTTGGAGACACTTGCTAAAATATTGATAGATAAAATGTCTGAAGTTTCTCTCCTCACCGAACATGCTTTATTTATTTATTTTTTTAACAGCATCTGTCTCAGCTTTTGGGACTGAGAGCTGGTCAGAGAAATAGGAAAGGGGGTGGACTAACTGCTAATTATGAAGAACACAAAGACAGAATAACAACTGTAGTAATGAGGGAAAGCTGGCACTGGCTGGACAAAGAAATGGCAGCAAAGAAGCCTTTGGGAGCACGGGTAATTAGGGTCGCAGAAGCACACTAGGG
>NW_009696116.1:4809-31771 GCF_000703405.1 Apaloderma vittatum
GTTGTGAGACAGGGCCTGGCATTTGTTTGCTGAAGAGATGAAGGACAAGGATTTGTGGCATAATATGGGGAGGTGGTTGCTTGGCAACCTTAATTCAGTCCCCTTATGGTACATGTGTGATCACACATTGTTTTTGTGCAGGATTTCTGGCTCAAGTGCTGTGCAGGATGGACCTAGGGACATATGAGGGCTGTGCAGGAGAGACGAGTGATGCCTGCGTGACTCCTGCCTCTTTTATTGCTTGAGCTGGGAAGTCATTAATGAAGGAAGAAAGGGAAGGTAAAGGAAGGTCATGTGACTGAAATAACGTGCTGTTGCTCTGGACTATTCCTATCTAATGCCAATATATCCACTTAAAGCAGTTCTGTGTTCTCTGTATGCGAAACCTCTAATAGTCTAATAGCTTCTAATTATCTAATTTTTAATGACTACCTTTAGACTCCTAAATCCAATTTGCTCAGTGGTCACACCTGTGACTGATGCTGCAACCTCTCTGTTTGAAATGTTGTTAAATACTTTTAAATTACGTCTGTGGTGCCTCAGGACATCTAAAATCAGTGAATGCCTCTGCCTTTATTTTTTTCTGTGCCTCCATACCCTGTTTTAGGCAGCAGTACTAACTTTTCTTTGCCACTTTGGATTTTTGTGTAGTTAAATTAATTTGCATTTGCGCAGCAATCAGATATTGAAGGGATGAGCACCATTGAGAATTCTTGGAGGAAATTAATAATTCTGCCATCATAACACATTTGAATAATGGGCAGTAAACAAAGCATGGGCCACACGGTGAGTTATGAGGTGAAAGCAAAATATTGATTAGCTGTTTGGTGAGTGAAGCAGTGATTCTATGCAAAAATAGTGCTTAAAGATTGTGTCAGAGTACATAGATAAAATATATTATTATCACCTTTGTATGGGAGAGATTTCCAAGAGCGAGATTAAACAATTTGCTGATGCCCCAGGTGCCTTTTTCTGTCTCTGGGGAAGTGTTGTTTGTTTGGATATATGGTGTTTCGAGTTTGTGATCAGTACTTTAATGGCTATGTTCGCACTTTAAATGCATAGGGTTCATGAATGCACTTTGCTGAGAGAACGTGATGGAATTTTGGGAGATTCTTGTCCTTCATGGGAATTTGCTCCACACTATGTGCCAACATAGTCACTGCCTCCCAGTAGCACAGTTGAGTTAGCTAGGGGTAAATAGTGCTTAGGTGGATATTTAATTGGTGCCGTGGAAGACAGTGGCAATGCATTAACAGAATGTGTCTGGTTGCAGATTAGGTAAACATCTTCAATGCTTGCAAGGAAAAGGGCATTAGAGTTCATGCACGTAGGGAGCTGCTAGCTTAGTGCCTCACAATGAAAATAGTTGAAACAGAATGAAGAAGTGTTTCCTTTTGTACTGAGCTTTTGTTTTGATTATTGATGCACAGAAGGTGGCTTTTTGGTAGTATCTGCTTGTAACTACTGTAGGTATGGGGCTCAATAGGAATCTAATTTTTGGATCACATACAATTTCTCCCCGCGTTTGTTGGTTCAGCTCTGAACTTAACAAAAGCCTGTGTACCTACCACCTGAGTTCCAGCTCTGTGGCATGGGCTACGGTTCTGCTGACTGGCATATATCTGTTCTGTCCTTTTTTTTGCCTTTTCTTGTTTTTATTTTCATACACAGCTCTGCAAAGCCCATATAGCACAGTCCCGTTTCTCAAAGTGCCCCCCTCAGTTTGCATCCTGTAGTATAATTAAAAGAGACCTTTGTGTTTGCCACATAGAGAAGGTGGTTTAAAACCAGTCTTACCAGCAGCCTATGCTCTTTATGCTTTATTCTTTGCATAGCTGTTTCTTTTTTCATGTCTGGAGTTTGAATGTAATCACTATGTCCAGAAGGAATGAATCTTTCCAGTAAATCTTCAGACAAAGAAGTAAAAGAGAGTCTTATTAAACCACATAACTTGAAAAGACCATGAGCTATTATTCATATGAACTAATTCAACAGCCAATTAAAGCAGTAACTCACTTTTATCTTTTCTAGGGCTGAAAAATTCTTGTCTGACTTCTGATTTCCTATTCAGTCAAATGCTATTAGATTCAAGTCATGCAAGGGCTCTAACTTTAGCCAGAAAATGAAAAAAAGAAAAAAAGAACAAAAGCTGCCTGCCTTTGTTGATGGCTCCATGGTATGTAGACATTGTAATAATCAAACATGGAAAATCACCTTAGATTAAAATTTCCGGGTCACCAACTGAATCAGATTGGCTAGGAGTACATTTTCGTTCTTATTTCTGAATTTGAATACAAATTGTTCCAAAGTTATTTGAAGTGTGGAGTTTTGGCATGGACTTATATTCCTCAGGAGAAGCTGGTAGATAGTGAAGTCTGGGTGGGTCATAGTGTTGGTAACCTACAGATTAAAGCCTCACTCAGGACATGAATGTGGTTTTTATGAGAAGGGTGAAAAAGAGAGATGATTGAGGGAAGTTCCTGGGGAACAAATGATCTTGAAAGCTGAGGAGTGAAGTGTTCCCTTTCTAGGGACGATTCAAGCAGGAATCTACACTAGCAGGTGAGTATGATCTTTAAGGTCCCTTCCTACCCTGCCAATTCTATGATTCTAATATCATTAGCCACAGTGGTATTCTGTGGACTACTGTAGGATGTCGGCATTCAAAGGTTGGTAGTTTTTAGAATTAAGTCAATTTTAGAATCGGAAATATTTCTTTACCCAGAATTTCAGAATTTAGAATACCACATCTGTGATGATTTGCAGTAGAAAATCGAGCTACTGAGCCACAACTTTTTGCTGTGCTTGGTATTCTAACACATCTCTAAACTGTAACATGTTGGTGCTGACTGAAGCTCAAAAAACCAAGAAAAATAAGGTTATAAACTTATCTGCTCTTGAGGCTATTCCATTAAAATATTCCAGTGCATATGTGACATGATATCACGCAATATGAGAGTACTACAAATGTAACAATATGGCTTTCAGGATGACAACTTTAAGCTCTTGGATTTATAGATTGAATAGTTAGGCAAGGATCAGATTTCATTTTTTCAAGATGTGGATCTTCTGAAATTTCTTGTTAGATGCCTGGTTAGCAGTGAAATTCTGGCAACAGGACTCACTGAGCCAGAAAACTTTGATCTCCTTTAGCTGAAATCCTTGCTCCATTGACCTTTCTACCTTTCAAGATGCACAGAATAGTAAATCGTAAAGTTTCTTTCTTTTATATATGAACAAATACACAGTTACTCTTATATTCTAACAACTGTTTGGCAAAATGGCTCATATTTTCCCAAAGCTTTTCTGGAAAGGTATCTAGTCTTGACCTGAAGGCAAAGAGAGATGAAAAATCCACTAACCTTTGTGAAAAATCATGTCTAGTCTTAATTTGAATTTCTCTGCCTTCTGAGTCCTTCTGGTTTTCTTTGTGTCTTATCTGTTTTAGTTTCCAGTCTCTTCTCAGTCCCTTACCTACAAAAAAAGATAATATGGCCCCTGATGTTTCTTGCTTTAAGGCATTATCTTAGGCCTTAGTTTTATGGCTCTTCTTACTCCATTTCTGTCCTTCTTTAACATCTTTAAAAATAAAAGGTAGTAGACAGGCACATTTTATACTAAAAAGATCTCGTCAACAGACAAAAATTTCCTCTTTGTTTTTGCTCATTTCTTTTAATGTGTTTAAAAATCGCCTTAATTTTCTTGCCATAATGTAGCTGCTTAAGAGTTCACGCCGTTTCTCCACTGGCATATACAGATTCCTTTCAGACTCTGCCTCCAGCTTACTCTTCTCTGTTACATTAGACTATTTCTGGATCTATCCCTTTATATTGGAACATACTGAAATGAAAATTTTTGTTATTTGCAACATATGACAAGGTTTGTGTTTTGTTTTTTTTTTCTCCCAGAGCTATGACACAGGCTCCAATGTGTTGCAGTGACTATCTGCATCTTCATTGCTGTAGATGCCTCCAGGTTACTCTTCTCTGTTACATTAGACTGCCTATTTCTGGATCTATCCCTTTATATTGGAACATACTGAAATGAAAATTTTTGTTATTTGCAACATATGACAAGGTTTGTGTTTTGTTTTTTTTTTCTCCCAGAGCTATGACACAGGCTCCAATGTGTTGCAGTGACTATCTGCATCTTCATTGCTGTAGAAATAATTTAAAATTAACTGATCAACACACCAAGTATTCTTTTACGTCTGTTTTTTAACAATGTTGTTTCATTAAGTGTCAGATCCTGCAATTTACATGCTTCGTAAGTAGATTTATATTCATAGGTAGGTAAGCATAAGATACCTAAAGTTAATGAGAAATACTTCCTGACTTCACAAGGACAAGCAGTTGGCTCCTCAGGAGGCCACTCCATGAGCATGAAAACGTTTGAGTGTGGAGATGTTTACAAAGAACTGGGTCATAGTGTCATCCTAATAAGTACTATGCTTAATTCTGTGAACAGTTTCATTAATTAGACTTATTGAAGGTGCAGTAAATGCTCCAATCAATAGAGTGTCATCAGTTCAGAAATTTTTAAGTCTGGAAAGGGCTATTGCTTTCTCTTAGTCATTCTGCAAATAATAATTTATGAAGTCACAAATTTTATTAGTATTTTCATATCTCCTAACATCAATTTGATGGTCTCATTTAGATTGCTGACAAATGCTGCTTCAATTCTGACTGAAAGTAGATCCTTTTTTTGAAAGCTGTCTAAAAAGTACCTCTCTGGATAAAGGTGCTTTGCTTGCAATTGGTTTCTTCAGTCTCTCTGGTTAAACAGCCTTTAGACATTTAATGTAGTCACATTTATTTAGGGCATTTCCAAAAATCAAAACATCAAATTAATTCAACTTGAAGTATATCTTGCAGTAATCTGTTCTACGAATATAATGAATTTCTATCCCATGTGAGCTTGTTCAAGTTGCTCAAATTCTAATGCCTGAGTAAGTAAATACAATTATTAATGAGATTCTTAGATATTAGTATGGATCAATGAAGTATTCCTGTTTTGCCCAAACCAGTTCTGATTCCAGTCATCGGGTTTTACTTGCAGTCCTCCGCTGGTAATAGATTTTACAAATGAAAGAAATTAAATTGTCTGAAAGGATGATAAGAATCCTGAGCAGTAAAAGGAATGCAGCATCCATCATTTCTGAGAAACCATGTGTCTCTACTGCTAAAAAGGAATAATTCTGAAAGTAAATAAGGTGCATTTTGGAAAGCTCAAATTTTCCACTCACTAATGCGTTTAAATTGACGTTATTAAACATCAGTAATGGAAGCAGTGATTCTAAGGTGAGAATTGCCAGCTAAAATTTGCAAAGTTTTGGTAGGTTTGAACTAATAAAGTGCAATCCATGTGTTTTTTATCTCAGCAGTCATCTGTCTCGCCATTGCAGCAGTATAATATGTTTTTCCTGTGTCTACAGTGGTTCTAGGGGCTAAGAATTTGTTTTGAATAGCACCTGGAAAAGAAAGGACTGTAACATAAATTTTTTTTTAAAAATTAAGGTGACATAATTATTTGAAAATTTCAGTTGTGATGAGGAACGGAATTGCTATAGCAGGCAATATTTTCTTTTTCCTGGTGTGCCAGGATTTACAAGATTTCATTCTAGTTTTATAGTTATGGAAACTGAGGTCAGATGGTAATGTGTCTTTTGAAAGGCCACAACTTGACAGTCATCATGTTTCACAAAAAAGTTAATTTTCTCTACTCGGGAATTTGGGTGGTCAAATAAACCTTTGTATATCAAAGATCTTCCCCTCTAGTTGCTGTCAGTCTTCTAATAAGATTTTATTTCATCCAAAGGAATCCAGTTTGCATGCTCCAATCCATAGTAGGATGTCCATTGACATAAGCAGATGAATAATAGAAATGCAGATCCATAAACAGATTTGTAATAGGAGCATGGAGATGTCTTCCCTGCAGAGAAGGGGAATATTGTATCCAGTTCATATTCATATTTAAAAAAACTGTTGAAAGATTTGAGAGAGCAAGGGAAAGAACTACCAGAATGATTCATGAGCTGTAAGAAATACTTCATCCCATGAGAAATAAAGAAATTGGCATGTTAGTGAATTAAAAAAAAGACTCAGAGGTGACCTCATTAAAATGCGTGAGCATATTCATGATAAGAAAATTCTGAGTGCTAAAGAAGCAATAGCTGGCAGCTGTCGCCAGCCAAATTCAAATTAGAAATTCTGTGCCCATTTTTAACAGAAAGAGTGATTAATCATAGAAATACATGGTGAAGGGGAGCAATGGATTCCCCATCTCTCATTTTCAAATGGAGATGGGATGTCATTCTGAAAGATGTATTTAAGTCAAACACAACGTTACTGAGCTCAGTACAAAGGTACTGTGAAAAGTAGATCAGATGAGGTGATCACAAATGGCACTTCTGGATTTAAGCACAGTGACTCCAAGAGATCTAATTTCTGCCAAATGCTAGGTGAGCAGCTGGTGGTTTTGCGTGGATCATAAATTGTACCATTTGTAAAATGCAAGTTGCCTACCCCCTACGCTATTATTATCTGGGTGTGCGGTGTATGCTTTAGAATAATTTCTTTGTGATAATCTGGGCAAAATTAAGCAGACCAATTCAATAACAAGAGAAGCTACTGAAGATTGTTGACTTGAATATATCTTGGATCAAGTGACACAATTTTGTCTATTAACACAGTGAAAAAACTTCAATACCAACTCAAATCAAATGTCCATGTATCATCTTAACTTGTTTCTGATACCAGCTAGGATGTTCACAGTGTAAGAAAAGAGCATGTATAGAGGGACGTAGCAGAGTTCACATTGGAAAACACTTCAGGAGGTCCCTGGTCCAACATGCTGCCCACAACAAGTCCAGGCTTCAAGGTCAAGAGGTTTCTCTTGAAACCTCACAGCACCTAGAATGCTATGTTTTATGTGTTGTCCCCTGAATTTTTTGGGGGGCAATTTGTGTGTTGACTTCCCTAAGATCCAGTGAAAATGAATTCCACAATTTAACAGTAGTACACTCTAAAAAAAGCCCCCTTCACTTTGTCTTAAACCTGCTCTGTACCCACAGTGAGAAATAATAAATAATCTCTTTCCGTCTCCCATGGTCCACAGTTTACTAAAGATCTATCATAGTCACCTTCTTTACCTTGGTAGTAAAATGCAAATATATCTTTGTGCTCCTCCTGCTTTAATACATGAGATTAAAATGTGATGTTGATGACATTAAAAATAATGAAGCAAACACACGTTCCTAAAGGTCTTAGCTATAATGAGTTTTGGCTTCACTCAATAAAAAATCTTCTACAATGCAGAGCCTATTCAAGACCGAGTAAGCTGTGGAAAATCAATTTTCCATGGCTGCTTTGGCCTTGTGCAAAAGCTTAGTGGTTTTTATAGTGAATCAGGAGTTTTGTTTTATGATTTGTTCTGCCTATAAATTGCGAGGATTGAGCTACTAATTTACAAAGGACAAACAAATCTTGTGTGACAGTTTAATCACCTAATTAATATCTTAAGACAGAAGTTTTACTATATTTTGTGGCATTTGTGGGTTTTATGCATTAACACCTGAGAAGAAACATGTAATAAAATGTATCATGAATTTATCAAATGTCAAAACCCATGACACAGTTTGAAACTAGAATTTTTACAATGAAATGATATTTGAATAATTGTCACGTTGTAAAACTGCAGCCCCACAGAGACTAATGGAAAACTACATTTCAGTATAGTTCCTGAGGGCTGCTCCCAATGCATTAATTAGGAAAATTACCACCAGCTTTGTCAGGATGAGATTGGGTCCAATTTCTTGGAATAACAATGTGATTCTGTTATGCACACTCATGTGCCATAAATCCTCTGCACATTAGGGTGTCAACTTTCAAGCCAAAGTGTTGTACACCGTGAATAAACTTGGTTTCAGTCCTGCAGGCTATGGGTATTGGTACAAAGAGGCAAGGCCTGAGCAGCGTGCGTATTATTATTTGCTTAGCATGAGTGAAGCTGCATTTCTGTGCTCTGCAGAAGAACTGGAAATGCACACACTCCCAGGAGGGGTTTGTGAGCGAGCAGGAACAGACAGCAAGGGCCAGAGAGGAGGAGAGACCTGGCTACGCTGCAGTTGCTTCGCTGGAAGCGATGAGGACTGTTGCCAGGTCTCAGGACTTGATCCCCAGCAGGACGGGGAGGTAGCAACCTCCTCAGACAAGGCTTGCAGAGCTGGTCTCTGAAGAATTTTGGCTTAGAAAGATTTTGGCAACAGCATCCCAAAACTAGCTGTTGAATGTCCCAAGGTGGATGCTAGGCTTAGCTTTCACAGGTCTCCCCTGTTTGTTTCCCTCAGCTTACTGAACTGGGAGCAGTTAATTGTCAGGCTCAGCAGCTCCACTGGTTTCTCAGTAGAGTTTTTGAAAGTCAGTTTACTGACTCCCTGAATGATACAATTACAAAGCATATGTGATGGCTCTCACCAGCTGCAGTTAGGAGACATACTTCCAGGTTTACTCTGGATTTATACCAAAGGTTAGACTTTTAACAATGTTATTTTATTTTTAGATTAAAGCATTGCGATACCAATGTTGTGAACTACTTACAGTGGTTTCTGAAACTGAAAGCTTGCCTGACGTTGGCTTTTATTACTCACTTCAGTCAGCTTCCCTGAAAGGGAAACTTGGGTTCGTGCCTGAAGGTCTTTGCTTCAAAGCAAACCCAAATAAAATCCAGTGCTTCCCCCTGGGTATTGCTATGAAATTTGGAGTTCATTTGAAACATCTCCCAGATACCTTGAAAATTCTGCAGTGTGGAAGCGATGGGAGTGACACATTCAGGTAGTAGCAATGTGAGCTATCTAGGATCCTTGCAGCCTTGCGTAGTGGGTATTGCACCTTTCAGAAGAGTTAGGAGCAGTCTGTGTTTTTCAAAATTAGGTATTCCGGTGCCAGTCCCAATCCCATTACTGCAATGGTACATTGATTCATTTTGTAGTGTGTCTCGGAGCAGTATTTGTACATGAGTGAGAGAGAGAAATAGAGAAAAAGAAATACTGTTTAAGATTGAAAATGTCTGCTTTTACACTTTTGTATCTCTAGACCTGTATTGCATCATTATTTTTATGGGATAAAGGCAGATTACATCTTTATATACTCATTTAATCTTAACAGTGAAGAAAAACACAAATGTGGTTCATTTAGTGTTTTTTCTCAGATGGTTATGAATTTAGAATGGAAGACCATGATGTATGTTTAAACAGTTATTTTCCAGGTTTCCTCACTGAGATTGTCATTTAATGTGTTCATCCCATTCAGATAGCAATGATTGCTGTAACGCTGTCAGAGATTGCCGAAATAATTGTGGGCCTGTTACCATGGTGTGCCCTGCTTCAGTTGCTGGAGTAATAAGCACAATTCAAGTGAACTATCATGTAAATGTCCTTGAGGAAACACCAGGTGGTAAGAACATCAACAGCTGTAAGGACAGGACCCACATTAAAAAAAAATAAGGTCGACTAATTCACTGAGCTCCCTGAGGAGGAAGAAAAATTACTTCAGGGTAGTTTTGCATGAGGAACTAAAGTTTGATAATGGGACCTTCACTTTGGCAGACCCAGGTGTAAAAAAAGGTAGAAAACAGGAGCTGAGAGAAGATGGTTTGATCCTGTAAGAATGCTTTACATTTTTAACCATGGAGGTTACTAATCATCTCAAGTATTTATCAAAGTTTCTGGTGGTTTTACTGTCACTGGCATTTTTACAAGTCCATGTGTTCTTATTGAAACAGAAATTAATTTAGGAAATGTCTACAGTTATAGAAAAGATTGTGTTACTTTATCCCAGTATTCCTGGCTAGCTTGGCAATAGCTGAATCACTCATAGTTTTTTGACTGACAGAAATGACATGATGGGCATTGACTTTCATATGGTTGCTCTGAGAACTTTGTTAAAACCGATCACATAGAGAAGCACAAGAAGTGCTGCTTGGATCCACAGTAATTACTGTTTGCTGTGCAGCACTTTTCCTGTGCCAGGGCTGTCACTCTCTGCCCTTCTATCTGTCTGGTTGTCCACTGGTGACATCTGGCTCTGAGGTCACCACAGTCCCAGGCTGGATGGCAGGAGAGTATCGGCGGCCAAGGCAGTCCTGGTGTGTGGTGGGGCACCTCTTTTTCTTTGTGCTGCTGGGACAAAGAGGCACACCAGCTGCAGCCTTCAGCTTCCCACAGCATGTCTCTACCCAGTGCATCTGGATAGCCCAATGCTGGAATAGAGTCAGGAGATGAAGATCTGAGGTCCTCATACCTCCTCTCTTCCTCCTTGACCAGTCCATGCCTATGTGGGTTCTGTATTATTGCTTAAGATAGACAGAAACCCTTGTGCTGTTCTGTGCCTCATAGTCCGTAGCAGAATTGTGTCCTTTAAGGCATCAAGATATGTATAAAAATAACCATAATAGTTTCTAATATGTTATATGAGTCTACTCCAGCGAACATTTGATGAGCGATGATGAAGTATACTATATGTCCTGTCTAGGAGAGAGAGCTGCTATACGGTGCATAAAAGTCTCCCTTTTAGAAAGATCCAAAGAAGAATTTTTTTATTTTTTTTTTTTTTTAGTTTAAAAAGCAGGATGGAAAGCTCTGATCTGTCATCTCTGTTTCCATTGTTCACATAGGGAGAATAATAACTCAAATCCTGAATGTCCTTGATTTGATTTTATTTTTTGCAAGGCATATGCTATTTAAAATTTACTATAGTATTACAGGTTACCCTGCAAGTTCTAGAAAAGAGCTGGGGATTTGTTCATTTAAATATGTTTATTTGGCATGCTGAAAAGACCATACTTAGCACTGGAATAATTACCTGGAATAGTTACCTGGGAAGGCTGGTGAGTTGCCGTCCTTGGAGATACTTGAAATTTTCATGGACTCAGCCTTGAGCAACCTCATTAAACTGGAAGTTGGCCCGGCTCTGGGAGGTCCACCTAGATGAACTAAACTCCTTCTAACCTAAATTATTTTAGAATTCTTTAAAAAACATAGAGCAGAGGTAGTTCTTGTTTTGGAGTTACAGAATTATGACTGGATTTCCTGCTGCTAACTGCTTTGTGATTCTTTTTTTGTTTTTCAATGTCTGCATCATGGAGTGCATAAATAAAGGAAAAGCCCTGTAGAGACTTCTGTTGTTTTCTATCATATGGCATTATGAGAAATGAACATAGGAGCTAAAATAAAAAGAACTGTTCACTGGTGACCTCAGCGCTGGCACATCATACCATACACATATGTCCATACTGGGAAGCTCTGTGAGATGGATCATATAATTCCTTACCTTGCTCATGTTTCCGTACAGAGTGGATAATGATCACCAACCAGCCAAAGCATCTTCTGCCTTCTTTGGCTCAGATACATCCTTCAATTCTTAGTTACTAGTAAACATTCTATTTACAAAGTACAATATGACATACCAAATAGAGGGACATATGATTTTTCCATGTGCAGGAGAGTAAGGTTTCAGTGCTCATGTGCTAGACCTTTGGCTAAAAAGATAACATAATAAAAGTGATTGAATGTTCAGCCTATTTAAATTAGTGCCAGCAATGAGAGATGTGCGTTAGTCCACAATTGACTTGATGGTACCCAGCAGAACATTCTTCCCTTACAAGTTCTCTTTCATCTGACATGATTGCTTTCCCTTTCTATTCTGTAGGGACTCACCTCCAGACCTGCTGGGTTTAGAATTAGTCCCATTAGTCTATTATTTTTCCTTTCAGCAATGACAGTCCCTTTAAAACAGGCCCCTTTTATAGAGATTGTAAAAGTTTTCTGGGGCTTTCACTGACGCTTGACAATTACTAAACCATCAGTAAATTAGCCCCGTTGCTCTTGAAGTCAGCGTGCCGTTCTCAGGATTTTGCCTTCTCTCCAAGGTCTTTCAGGAGTGACTTCTTTTGCACCTTTCCCCACCTCAGGCCCCTGCCCAAACCCCTTCAGCCATGCTAAGCATTCCTCATTGCTCTAAATGTAATGACATTTTCAGTGCAAATGCTTCATAGGCCCTCATGCATACGTACGGGTGTCTCTTCTCACCTGTGAGACCACCATTGCAACAAAGGATGTTTTGCCGTAAGTCACAAAGTGCAATGCAAATACATGTTGTTACATGGGTTTTAATAGCAATAAGCCCATAACTACAAAATAAAACCCTTCTTGGCAAGGCAGGGATTGAGTAAAAGCTGAGAGTCCTGAGTGTAGCGTCACCGTCAAATCCTTGTCAGATAGTTTGTAGCTCATCATGTGAGTTGGCTGGTTTTAGCCTGGTTTCTGCTTTACTGGTTCAGCCTCCATCTCTCCTCAGTTTTTCCCCTAATGTTGCAGTGGGATCTTGATTTTCACAGAAGTTGTTCTGCCTTTCCCTTTGTAGGGGCTAGGCTGTTCTTAAGCTTCCAGGAAGTTCTTGAATAATTTTGCAGAATGTGAACATGTGCTGCTGCCAGGAAGTAGGAAGTCAGGAAGTAAAAGCTGACATCAAATTAAACATAATTTTCCCGATTCAGATCCGTTTTCCATTATTCTTCTGCTGAAGACCATGATCCTTGTAGTTTAGTCAAAAATGTTTCTGTAGAAGGACATGGGGAGTTAGCCTTCATGCATGCTTGTGTAGAGCAATGAATGAAGTTAATCTTTCACAGCTAGGTAGGAAAATGGGAGGAAAAACGCTTATTTTTTTCCATGATTTTTCAAAGCAACATAGAAAACTTATGATTTTTAGGTCCTCCTTGGGTTGTCACTGGACATTTGAAAAGAAGAGAGGTAGCAGATATTAGCCCTCTCTTGGGGACCCATAGAAAATGTATATAGGCATGGGTATCAGGAAGATGCAACTTACAATTGTAGCTCTAATACTGAATCTCTTGACAACTTGATTCATTAACTTCCTTTTTTCTGTCTTGAATTAATTTTTCATGGTAAGATGGAGTAAACGAAACCTCACAGAAATGTTGTGAACAGTAATTAGGGACTGTTGAATAAACCCTGGCTATTTACCATGTGGACTGATAAATAAACATGCAGTTTTTTCACATTAATAGTAAAAGTAAATGAACATCCCAGAGGAGAACCCTATGTTAATTTTCAAATATCAATAAATTCGAATTATGGGCCACCAGAAAATCTTGAATGAATTTCTCCAGAGCTGTTAATAACAAAGCACAGGTTTCATCTGGAGTGAAAATCTAGCTTTAGATTAGTTTAATTTTCTATTTTGAAATCAAAACTTCTTACTGCTGCTGGTAGGCTGTAAATGTTCAGGTAATTTACTCATTATTCTTTGTGGAGCAAGAGAAGGCATATACAAAAGTAGTCTTCTTTATCATACCCAGTATGAATTTTCTAACAAACCTATGAGATGGGATTGGATTTTTTAGAAAATTATTTCTTGACGTTTTCAGGGAACCAATTTCCTATTCAAGGGAGGCAAATGCACAACTGCTTTAATTTTACTATAAAAATAAAATTATAGTATCAATTAAAACAAACATAAGCTTGTACAGTTTATTTGGAAAGTTTGCTTGGTTCAGTAGCATTTGATTTCATTGGAGTGAGGTGAAGTGAGGGAGGAGAGATTTCTTTTTCTGCCACTTGCAGTAAATTTTTTTATGGTTTATTAGTTCCCAGTGAGGATGGTGACCCTTTGTTAAAATATAGTGTGATAGGCTATTATCTCTTCATCTTGTAAGGCATTTATGTCTTTTCTGCAGACTGTCTTCTGATTCAGAAGAATTTGTACTGAATCATCATATGAAGTCCAATTTTGTGCCAGCAATAGGTACAAGGTTCGTCTTGTAACTGTTGGTGCATCCCTGGAACATTGCCACAGCAGGACCACATGTATTTTGATTTAGGCATGTACTTGAGAAGAATTCGCATTTGGAGGGACAAAATGTGTCATTATTTAGATCACGTGCATCAGATCAGTGCGCACTCCAGAGTCACTTTGCTTCATCAACTAATTATGTTGCCAGCTGTAGCCTAGACTGGCATCCTCCATGAGTTACATCAGAAAGCAAAAGGACATTGTTAGGAATTCCTTCAAATATTATATTTCTGAAAGCAGAACAATAATTAATTTGGTCGTTAGATAAATAACTGTATGTATTCAACTACAATTTGATGGTGTTGTACAGAGCAATCTTTGGATACCTCCGTTTGGTTATTCTCTGAGTTCTACAGAACCTGAGAAAAAAGGAACCAATCTCTATAACTAAAATTTATTGTCTTATTTTTAATGGTCTTTTAAGTCTCTAAGTAAAAAAAAATCAGTGAATAAATCTAATTAGAAGTAATCCATCGTCCTCTGTGTCCTTTTTTGTAAGATAATCTTGTCACCCTTTCTCCTAATTTTTAACATCTCTACCATTTGGTAATAGGATCCATTTCCTAAATAATTTTATATTGCCCATCCCATCTGTTCTGTCCTCAGTACTTCATGAGAGAAAGCATATTTCGTGAACAAAGCTCAAGTGGGAGACTGCTATGAAAACATTAAAAGCAAGTTTCTATTTGCAGTTGAAATGGAAATTACAATAAAAATTACTTACAGAAATTGCCTGTAGAATACTTTGCAGTTGCACTTCTGTATACAATAAAGATTGATTGAATTCATTGTAATGAATATTCAGTGCTTGGAAATCTGATTGCAAGATGGCTCAGACACTTAGGCAAAGCACCTGAGGGCCTCTGTGGCTTTCTGTTTCCCTTGATGTGCTAGCTAACATGTCTACATGAGGCAGCACTCTAGTCTGGAGGGAGCAAGGTCTGTTCTGTGAGGTGCTGTGAGAACCAATGACACACTGAATGCATTTCGAGAGTTTTTGCTTTAGACTAATTCTTATCTGTCCATGAGCACTGAAATTATGTTTCTGAGAGCACAAAAATAATTAATTTGATTTGGGTGCTTTTCTCGAGTGTACCTTCTTGTTCAGTTTCATCAAGAAAGACTTAAATTCACATTTATTTCAGTTTAAATTCAGAATTTCAGCTCTGAAAACCCTCTGCAATGCAAGCCAAAGTGAGGTAGGTGAGGTATATCATAGAATCATAGAATCATAGAATGGCCTAGGCTGGAAGGGACCTTAGAGATCATCTAATCCAGCCTCCCTGTCATGGGCAGGGACGCCTCTCAACTAGATCAGGCTACTCAAGGCTCCATCCAACTTGGCCTTGAACACCTCCAGGGAGGGGGCAGCCACAACATCTCTGGGCAATTTATTCCAAAGTCTTGCCACCTTCATACTGAAGAATTTCTTCCTAAGGTCCAATCAAAATCTATTCTCCTTCAACTTAAACCCATTTGATATTAGAAGCGTGCTCCCAGACTAAACTAAGGTTCAGAAAGCATGCTGTGCAGAGAGGATATGCAGCGTAGGGGTGGGTGTCATGCCATAAGGGTTTTTGTTCCTTGCTAGTCCTGCATTGTCATTTTTGCTTTGGATCAAATCCTTTTTATTGTTTACCCCTGCTGACCGGTCTGGCTCAGCTTCATCTCTATCAGAGGACAGAGAAGCCTGCATGAGGTGCAGATAGGTATTTGCCCTATTATGTGGGTTTTCTGAGCTCTCCTGCCTCTTATTGTAGGCTGCAGTTCCCAGTAGCATTATTTTAACTGTGGGCTTGATCGAGTAGAGTGAGTTGCAGAGATGTCCAGTACTGGGCAAAGCTTGTTAGTGAGGGTGCAGTATTGTATGAATTTAGAGATTTTGCCTACAATTTGAGCTGCATTCCACACTACCACATAACCCAGGAAAACACTGACAGAAAATAGGTGTATTAGTATTAGTAAGTTTTATCTTTACGGTGTCTAATTCTCTTATAATAACATTTTCTAAATTTGCTGAATGTCAAGATGTTAAATCATATACAGTGAGGTTCACAACTATTGGCCTGTGTTCCTTGGCCAAGCCATCTGGGGTGAGGTTCCAATCCTAATGAGAATTTTGCACTTTGAACAGGGGAAAGCATTTAATTTATGGCATATTATTCTCAATTTTCTGCTTTTATTTTCATTTAAGCAAAGGTAAAAAGAGAGTGCAAACTACTATAGATTTCTTCTGCTGTTTTTTTTACCAGTTTTCATGGGATAACCACATTGAAAGACAAAGTCCGGCTCTTCCTTATTCTGCTCTACATTCAGGAAAGCTGGATGATAATCCCCCTTCTCTTTCCTGCCCCAAACCTGGATCAGTGGAAATGGAACCCCTATAGGAGAAAGGAAAATGAATTGTTGGGGTGAGAGACACATCAGGCTCAAGATCCGGCCAGTCAGCAGGAGCTGGAGAACCGTATGTCCCCATTCATATGTGAAGTGGGGCTTTTCCCTCCCACTTAATGGATGATACAGGCAGGTTGCTGCCTGCCTATTATCTTTATCTCAAACTGTGGAAACTGTGGCTTCTAGCTTTTTGAAGGCTGTAATATGTCTGTGTAAGTAATAGTGGGGTGGGTTTTTTCTTAAATTTTTGGAGTCCAGCTGAGTTGAATCTGATGGAAGAGAGTGGAAAGGAACAGGGAATTCAGATCATCCCTAACTGACAATATTTTAGGGTGCTTTGTTTGTTTTTAAACATAAAATGAAGCAGGTCAAATAAACAGATCACTTCAGCAGGGGTTTTAGTTTCTAGCTCTTTTTATTCCTACTTTTAAATGCTAACAAATATATTTTTGGGGGGCATAAAAAGTCTAAATGATAGCTTTTGGAAAGGTTTAGCAAAATGCATTTGGGAAGGTGAAATTTTTTATCAAACGAATTCTTAATGTGCAAACAATTTCAGTGTACCTCATAAAAATCTGTATTAGCTGTTTCTCTTTCTACCTGTTTCTCTTTAATCTCTACTGCCAGCTTTTGTTATAATTGGCAGCTGTAATAATTGTTTAAGTCTTTGCTGAAGACTGTCAAACTGCAGGTTTAAAATTAATTTAAAATAAATTAGTCACATACAGCTTCTTCACCAGTTCACAACATTAGGATCTTTACGTATTTAGAATAAAATAAGAGAGTAAGTTAACAAAGACTCAGGTGGCAGCTGAAGGACACTGAAAATCTTCCAGTGAGGCTATTGCTTAAATAGCTTTGATCTACCTCAAAATATCTGAATGTTTGCCTTGATCTGCTCAGTATGTACACTCTAAAGAAAAAGTATTGGAAAGAGCTCCATAGGTAGAGCTGATGGAGGAGCACTGAGTCGCTGAATAATGCTAAGAGATAAGAAAGTGTAAAGGTTGCATATTAAATAATTCACTTAGGTGATTCTAGTCAGAGACAGACAGACAAGAGAACTTTTCAGTTAGAAAATTAAGCACCCAATGCTGACATTTTTCAGCTCACCTCCACAGACCCTGGGGAAATCCTGCATTATTCTCAGGGTCTTAAAATTAAGCAAGTTGACAGTGGCCATACAACAGTCACGGGGCCTTGTTTACGACATTCACTGTCTTGGGCTCCACAAACTGAAAAGGTGAAATTTCTTGCTGAAGGAAATTTGGATGCCTCTCTGGTTAGGCAACAGCTAAATGCAGTTCAGGTCCCCCTTGATTTCCAATTTGCATGTGGTTGTTAATGGGAGAGTGTAAAATTTGGTCCAGAAGACAGGTAACCATGTCCTGTTATAAGGCTTTCTTACACTGATCTTCATTTGTAAAATGGACATAATAACCTCCAACATAAACCTTGGTCATGTTTGCTTTGAAATGAAATGTGAACATTCCCTTTGAGTTCAATGAGTTAAAGATCAGGCTTAATAGCACTTCTGCACTCAGCAGCTACAGGATCGGGTTATCACGAGAATTGTTCATCTGTCTGTTAAAGAGTAAAATATAAATTACCATTCTGTAAGAGAACAGCTTTCCAGGACTTTCACCAAATAGCACTATCAATTTTTTTTCATCTATTTTGACACGTGTGAGTTTTCTTTTTTAGGGGGCATAATGATAGGAAAAAAGATGAAAACAAGACGTTCTTGAACAATGATATGCACTTAGTAGTCTTCTCCAGATATTACTCCATTTACTTTACATATGAATGACTCTAATCACCTCTGGGATGGCTTCTTAATGCATATTTCTATTTTGCATCAGGAAGGGAAAAAAGTGTAAATAAAACTCCCAAAGGTGGAGAAAGGCTTATTGTATGAACTGAATAACGAAGGAAGGAGCATTGTGGACAGGGAAGAAAAAAAATACACCAAATAGAATATTAAATCAGAGATGATGACATGATAAACACAAAACTTGTATGTTTTATTATTCATCACTTACTGTTATGGAAATGTACACAGTGGCTCCACTATGATGCATGAAAATCCTCGATCCATTCTTCTGACATTCACCATCTGCATGATTCTCATTAACCCCACAATTTTAGGTCAGTTTCAAGTGCTTCTGTACAGTTATTTAAATTAAAAAAAAATACCCCAAAAAACAAAAGGAGAGAGGAAGAGAGAAGAAAAGTGTTCCTAGTGTGGTGTAGCATCATGGTAGCTGTCATCAGAAAAGCATGTATGCAGGAACTGAGATCTGCTGATGTGTCTCCAAGTCTCCCAGTGATGTGGTGAAAAGACACAGAACTGATGCTATGCGTAATCAGTTTGTATTTAATTTATTTGCTCTATTGTCTCCCAACTCCCTGGTCACATAGCTGCTTATACTTGGAGTATAAGTGTAGTGGAAAAGCAGCAGTTAAGCACTATCAATTTCTATCTGCACAATTTTTCTGAGTGTTTCTGTTAGGAAGGACAGACTTCCCTCCACTGCCTTATTTCATGAAGCAGGGAATTTAACCTGTCAGCTCCAGCAAAACATTTCTGCTGAGGTCCTTGGAACATATTATTTTTTTGTTCCCTTTTTTTTTTTCTTTTTTTCCCCCCTGAATTCATGCCGTCTGGGATCCTAAATAGTTTAAGCTTATGCTTGATATTGAACAGAACCCACAGACATGCCCCCATGCTGAAACACATTATTGAATCACTGCAATGGAAAGGGGCACTGCAGGAAAATGAATCACAGTACCACAATGATGAATCTCCCTAAAATAATTTATCCTAGGATTTATTCTGTGGTTTTGCTACTACTCTGTTGCTACCATTCTCAGGTAGAATAGCCCACATACTGGCCTTCTTCCTATCTTTGAATGCACAGTGTCACCTAGTTGCTTGTAGAAGTACCTGTTAATTTTGACCAGGAATATTCTAAATATCTTACAGGATCAATGACATTTCCCAAATACTTTTTAAATGCTTACACCTTTTAGACCCAACGCATACCATAGCACAGTGGTGGAACTGTCCGTGAGACTGCAGTTTCTGAGAAATGTCAAGTCTGTAAAATGGTCAAAGCACTGACATCATGCCCGATAGGACATGCTGAAATTTCAGAAATTTAGCCCCACCCTGAATTAGGATCAAAAATCAACATTTTAGAACTCTTCACATATCTGAATATTCTGCAGCCTTGCTCTGATTAACCACATCCTTTTGATGAACCTGTAGAAAAGCAAAAGATTGTATTAATAAAATAAAAATTAAGTATTTCAGCAATTTCATTTTTGATGAACCTGTAGAAAAGCAAAAGGTTGTATTAAAATAAAAATTAAGTATTTCAGCAATTTCATAAGAAAATGTCTAGATTTTGCACAGACCCTTGCAGATTGCATTGTCTGGGAACTAGAAACTCATGACAAACATTAAAATTGTTGCTAAAATGTTGGTTTAGTTAAAACTGAGATTTTTTAAAAAATAAATTACATGATAAATTTTGGTGTTATATTGTGATGTACTATTAGTGCTAGAAATCTGAGTGGTCCAAAGTGTACCTGAATACTTAAAAACCTTAATTACTAATTTATTTTTGCAGAAATTATGTAGGTATTTGTGCCTGCAAGAATGTAACATACCTGTATTTTTTACCTTTCCCAGCAGTGCTCCTCGTAGGAATGTAACGTACCTGTATTTTTTACCTTTCCCAGCAGTGCTGCTTGAAAAAGAAGACAAAATATGGGAGAATTGAATTATATCATCAGAAGTTCCTGTAATGCTGTGAATTAGCTCAGTGGTTTGAGCACGGTGCTGACAACAATGACCGACACCGAGGTCGCGGGTTCGATTCCCACTCGGTCCCCATGTCTTGCCTGGTCTAGTCGAGAGGTGGCGTCCCTGCCCACAACAGGGAGGTTGGACTAGATGATCTCTAAGGTCCCTTCCAGCCTAGGCCATTCTATGATTCTGTGATTCTGTGATTCTATGATTCTATGAAATGAAGCTATGAAGAAGTGTGGCTATCTGGTTAATACTATAGGAGGGAGTCAGAGATATATCACCAGTTACTTTGGGTGGATGTCTTCCACTTACAGACTGATGAGTCTGTATGTGTGAGTTACCTTACTGAAACATATTTATTTTTGTACTGCTTGCTGACTAACAGCTCTTAAGAGGAGACTGAGGCTGAAATGATTCCCAAAGCTGAACAACTCCCTCAGTAAGCATCTGTATCTGAGGGTAAGTGTCTCAGGGAAGTCATGGAGCCCATCAGATCTGCAGTACAGGATATTCTGCTGATGCAGTCCCGTGGATGCCAGCTGGTGGTTATTTGTTCAGGAGCATGATTCCAGCAGGCTGTGATTAGTGGTCTTAGTAGATGCCCTCTTTTAGAATGACAGCAGCTTTCTGTACTTGAAAAGAACAGGTCAGCAGTAACCTTCCTTTCAATAGAAAATTACCCTGGATCTATTACTGACTGGCTGATGTTGTCTAAACATGGTCTTTGACTCTGTGAAACAGTCATACTGGAGCTATTTATTATGTCAAAAGCCTAATCTTTCATTTAATCTTTGGCCTTAAGGTTATTCTGTACATATGTTTTCTGACAGGACAAGAGGTAATAGGCACAAACTTGAACATAGGAGGTTCCATCAAACATGAGGAGGAACTTCTTTACTTTGAGGGTGGCAGAGCACTGGAACAGGCTGCCCAGGGAAATAGTAACATCTCTCTGGAGACATTCAAAACCCACCTGGATACCACCCTGTGCAGCCTGCTCAAGGTGAACCTGCTCTGGCAGGGGGATTGGACTAGATGATATCCAGAGGTCCCTTCCAAACCCTAACATTCTGGTAATATAAATGAGCAGAATTAGCTGTCTAACGTTGTCATCATTTTCTTTTGGGATCTGGCAGAATTGTGTCTTGAAATGACTCAGCTGAAAGCTGGGAGCTGCATCTGTATGCTGGCAGCTAATGTGAGGATGTGAAGATCACAGCCCTCTAACTTTTTCCCAGAGACAAGGCCTTCCACTTTTCCAGTTATTGGCTTCATTGCTGATGGGGTCATGTAAACTGCTAGGTCAGAGCTGAGATTTAGGTATTTTTAATACGAAGAGTGAAATCTGATTTTGCTTTGAAGTATACACCTTTACTTTAGGATCCATCATTTATGTAAGATCACAAATTTTGTAAACATTTTGGCTGACTGAGTGAAAAATAGAAAACCACCTCCATGCCACAAACTTCCTAAGGCAGAAGGAAACTCCTGTGGGACTTAATTCCAGAAATGGAAATCATGAAAGCAGAATTTGAGATGTCACACCTATGCTAGTGATACTGGTGGGAAGACGTCCTCTACAAGGCAAAAGTTGAAGGGGGTTTTAATATCCCCTCTGTCTGAGTGAAGAAAAGCAAAAAACTATAGTAAAGCAACAAGGTGCTGTTTTTATATAATGATATGTTACATAGGTATCTCAGTAGCTGCCATTGCTTCTAATAGCTGTTGGAAGTAAGAGGGAAATATTACTGAAGATAACAAAGCCAAAGGTTAACCCATTTTGAATCCTCCTTAGCTTCATCATTATTAGCTAGGAGCTCATTGGAAATGTGTGGTGGTTTACAGGAGCAGAGGTTTGGTAACTTATAGTTATTCATATGTGGCTGTAAGCCAGGGAAGAGTGAGACAAGCTAAAGAATGAGGTGGGAATAACCTATAGGGTCCTCCATAGGCTGCAGCGTGGATGTCTGCATCACTGTGGTCCTCTGTGGACTGCAGGGAGTCAACCTGCTTCACCATGGTCTTCTCCACAGGCTGCAGAGGAATCTGCTCGGGTGCCTGGAGCACCTCACAGAATCAAAGAATCACAGAATAAATCTCAGACTCGCTGAATCACAGAATATTAGAGGTTGGAAGGGACGTTGAAAGATCGTCTAGTCCCACCGCCCTCTCAAAGCAGGATCATCTGGAGTAGGTCACACAGGAATGTTCCCAGGCGGGTTTCGAATGTCTCCAGAGAAGGAGACTCCACAGCCTCCCTGGGCAGTTGTTCCAGTGCTCTGCCACCCTCACAGTGAAAAAGTTTTTCATAAGGTCTTTGTGGAACCTCCTATACTCCAGCTTGCATCCATTGCCCCTTGTCCTGTGTTTGGACTTCCCTGAGAAGAGTGTGACTCGATCCCCCTGACACTCACCCTTTACATTTTTATAAACATTAATGGGGTCACCTCTCAGTCTCCTCCAAGAGAGAGACCCAGCTGCTTCAGCCTTTCCCTTCATCATCTCTGTGGCTCTGCGCTGGACTCTCTCAAGCAGTTCCCTGTCTCTTTTGAGCTGAGAGGCCCAGAACTGGACACAATATTCCAGATGTGGCCTTACCAGGGCAGAGGAGAGGGGCAGGAGAACCTCTCTCAATCTCCTAGGCACACCCCTTCTAATACACCCCAGGATGCCATTGGCCTTCTTGGCCACAAGGGCACATTGCTGGCTCATGGTCATCCTGCTGTCCACCAGAACCCCTAGGTCCCTTTTCCCTATGCTGCTCCCCAACAGGTCAATCCCCAACCTATAGTGGTTGTTCTTTTTCAGATGCAAGACTCTATACTTGCACTTGCTGTATTTCATAAAATTTCTCCCTGCCCAGCTCTCCAGTCTGTCTAGGTTTTGCTGAATGGCAGTACAGCCTTCTGGTGCGTCAGACACTCCTCCCAGTTTTGTGCCATCAGCAAACTTCCTGACAGTGCTCTCTAATCCCTCGTCCAGGTCATTGATGAATATATTGAATAGTACTGGCCCCAGCACTGACCACTTGGGGACTCCACTAGATACAGGCCTCCAATTAGGTTCTGTCCCATTGACTAAAACTCTCTCACTTCTTTCCTTCAACCAGTTCACAATCCACCTCACTACCCAATCATCCAGACCACACTTCCTCAGTTTAGCTCTGAGGATGCTTTGGGAGATGGTGTCAGATGCTTTACTGAAATCCAGATAAACCACGTCCACTGCATGGCCATCATCTATCCTCCTGGTTATGTCCTCATAAAATGCTATCAGATTGGTCAAACATGACTTCCCCTTGGTAAAACCATGCTGACTGCCCCTAATGACCCTCTTATCCTTGATATGCCTAGAGACAGCGACAAGGATAAGTTATTCCATCCCCTTTCCCCGGATGGAGGTGAAGCTGACCAGTCTGTAGTTACCTGGGTCCTCCTTCTTGCCCTTCTTGAAGACTGGAGTGACATTCGCTTTCCTCCAGTCCTCAGGCACCTCTCCTGTTCCCCACGACTTACCAAAGAAGATGGAGAGTGGCCCAGCAATGACTTCCACCAGCTCCCTCAGCATCTGTGGGTGCATCCCATCAGGGCCCGTGGATTTACAGATGTTCAGATTACCTAACTGATCCCTCACCCAGTTCTCAATAACCAAGGCAAACTCCTCCCCCTCCTTCTCAGTCTGGAGCTGCAGGGTTGTTTCTCTAGCATGTACAGAAATGTATGAATATATAATGAGACTGAGAGAAGGAAGCTCCACTTTACCATCAACATCTCTCCAAAGCAGCTTTAGGAGCCTATGAATACCAACTAATGCCTCAGCTCCTGTGAGAAACATTATTTATAACTTAACAGTAGAGCACTGAATGAGTGGAGTGGAAAAATTGTAATTTTCATTTGAAGGGAGTATTTGAAGAAATCAAAGAGACAAAATCCTTTCAAGAGTGTTTCTGGATGTCTGCACAAATGATTAGCTAATGACTCAGTTTCTATGGAGCAATATATCAAAAACAGGCAATGAACTACATAACACAGTGCAGCTGCAAGTGGAAGAGCAAGAGAATAATACAGTTAGCACTGACACAACAATATGTAAATATATAGTATAGATCACTAGACCCATTTTAGAAATGAGGAGACTAAGACTGCAAGTACCTTTATGGAACTTGCTTTTATTATTTTTTTTTCTCTAGTTTCCTCGAAGAGTCAGAACATGATCTATAAACATAACTGAAGGCCTAAAGGGATACTGAGCACCTACACCCGAAGTTCTTGGTGATCCTCATAAAACTGCTGGGCTGTTTCTGAGTTTTCAGAAGAAGTCAGATTATTTGGCCATAGTTAGGACATTTACCTAGTTAAAAGCAAAATGGAGCTCCAGAGCTTTCTCCATTGATGATGTGTGAATTTTATTTAATGGCTATTTGACATTAAATCTGTAAATGGTCACTTTTGTCTTGATTGTGGAGCAAAACTACCTGCACAGGAAGATGTAGGCTTTAGAACTCTGACTGAAAGGTTCCACCTCCTCAGCACTTCAGATGCTATGCAGTCCATGGGGAGTAGAAGAATTCAGAAATTACTCAACTTTGCCTCCCAGTTAGGGTTTAGTAGTTCTTGCCAGCCTTCACAAATATCGGCACTTAGCTGTCATCACCCTTTCCACAGACTACCTGAACTGCTGAGGGTTGCCAATGCTCCCGTAGGGAGCAAATCCACAGCGTAGCACACAAGCAACCTGACTAAAACTGCACTTGAAAGAGTCCCTAAGAACCGAGATGAGAAGGCAAGATACCTGATGTGCTATTTCTTTGTCTTAATCACACTCTCATTTTTACTTCTCTTTAAGATAATACGTTCTACTTGTCTTTGATTTACTTTAGGTATAAATGATTACGAGATACTTTACCTCTTACCTTTCATTGTTTTCTGATACATAAAATTATTCCAAATGACTATCTGTCTTTGATAAATTGTCACAAGAGCAACATTTAGATCACGGGAAATTTTAAAATGCTTAGGACCTGACAATCAAGCATATTTCTTTCCCAAACTAGAAAATACATTGTAACAAAAACAATCTTTCCAAATGCATGTGAAATTGAACAAGATAAAATTTTGGTTTTCCTGTGCACCACATGGGATCATCTTTGTGCTGTTCTGTGTATAGATGTGAAGACATCCCTCATGAGGTCACCTCACTGACAGTCACTCTCAGGCTCTCACACTGGCAGTGTAGTGAAAAGAGAATGAAATCTGAATAGTAAAGCAAAGCTAGCTATTCAAGATAGCTATTATGAGCAAAAAAATATTACCTGGTTAAAGTAAAGCAGGTTTTGTGAGTTTCAGAACACAACAGAAATACGACTGTGAGACCATCTGCCACAATGGCCTCATATGATGCTGCATCACAAAAATGGAAAGATGTCTTCTGGAAAAGGTAACTTGTTGAATGGTATAGCAAGGTGTCCTTTGAACTGGTATTTTGACTGAAATTCCCTTTAAAATTCCTGAAGAAAGACAAAGAACTTGAAGAAAACTGGACAGTGACATCCTGGCCTCCTGTATTTCTCTAATGTTTTAGCAATGCTAATGACCCCACTTCTTCATATCCCTTTAAAAAAAAAGATACGTCAAATCATTTAGTATTTTATAGGAGTATTGAATATGCCTATGGTCTGCACTCAAAGTGGGTTGAGACACTTGTGTTTGTTATGTTAGCAAGGCTGTTGTCAATCTTACTGGTTTTATCAGACTAAAGGATAAATGTCCCATTTATTCACTGACGAAGTCTGCTAGGAATTTGGCTTTTCCCTGGCTCACTACCAGCTGCTATTAGAATCAATGATGTTTTCAGATGGATTGGCTGATTTTGCTCATCTGTGAAACCAAAAAGTGATGTGATTTGCTTACAGTTGTCATCAGATTTAAAGAGGTACTAATGCCCTTATTTCTTCTGTAGAATTTGGTTTGGACTCTGGTCTTTGAGGCTTTGGCTTTTTACTCTGAGATTGTTTAAAAGGCAAAATCATCTTCACATCTTTGCATCTGAAGCTGATCCTTGGCAAAGTTTAGTGTTGCCTCAATGCATGTTTAACTTCAGCTGCTACCAGAAAAAATGGTCTTGTACATGGAGACTGCAGTTGCTAAAAGGTCTTCATTTGTACTTGAAGTGTCAATAGAAGTTGCTCTGTTATAGAACATACCTGCTGAAATATTCAACTAGTGGATCTAGTCATCAAATACTCTGAGTTTTTACAAATTTGTCTATGTTAGCTACTCAATTATGACTTTTAAGCAAAGGGAAATACAACACAAGGGGGTCTTTATATTTTGAGAGTTCAGCTAAATAGCTGCAAGTGGCAAGTTTCAACCTGCCTGCACATTAATGGTATTTTTCACTATATTCTTTTGTGATGCATACAGTAAATGTATCAGGGACATTAGTATCCTAGTGAAAAGAAGTTACAGTCAGAGTCTCACTATACAGTATATTATAGATGTTATATATGGTTAAATTTTCTTCTACCAGTAGTCTTTATCACTATAGTGTGCAGCTGAAAATGTTTGTCGCTACTATACACAGTCAAATCAAGTCCCCAGACATGTATGTTACATACCTGTCAGGATCTCAACTCTGTATTCTAATGGTACTGTGGATAAACATACTGTTGATTAAACTATGCCTAATTCTGTGGACTTAGGTACTCACTACTCAGTGTAAGATCTTCTTATGTCATGGTTGGTTTCTCAGTCAATTTAATTTATCTGCTGTAATACACAGGCTTGTAATTAATTTTGTATACTTATGAAATATTTTGCACATTTGTTGTAAATACTTTAATTTCCATCTGATTTACTAGTTAAAATAGAGGAAAGAG
>NW_009696116.1:31802-34830 GCF_000703405.1 Apaloderma vittatum
TAGGCCAGAACCAGAGAAATAAAGGGCCCAGGAACCAAAGTTATACAGATGTGGTTGAAATATCGTAGTCAAGAAACAGGTACAAAAATAGTATCTTAGAGAGCTGTTCTTTCATAGCAGTGTGATGGATTTTTATTGTTTGTATCCACAATGGAAAAAAGATGGTGCATGAAAGCTATGACAGCTCTAGACAGTGACTTTAGTTTTGATCAAGGCTCAGTGAAAATGGGCAGAAATACAAATGATTATTCTATAATGACAATGAGAAAAGCAGTTTGTGACACAGGCTCAGATCCTCTGACTTGAGAGCAGGTCCAAAGCCACAGGAAGACAGGTGGAGGCCCATGAATAAACATCCTTGAGATGCCAGGGGATCAGTAACAAGACAGCTACTGGTGATTATCTTTAGATGCGTACTGAGGGGTTCAGAGCTGTGAATCAGTTGTCAGATATGTGACCATGAATGCAGATGCTGATAAATTATGCTGCGTTTTATCCCAAAATATGAATAGCAAAACTAAGCTCTTTCCTGGGTTTGATTGCACAAAGAAATGTTTACTGATAGATGCACTAACTGTGCTTCATGCCTAATAAAAGGGGTGTCTGCTATTCTAAAGAGCATCCAGCTCTTTATGTGCCGAAGATGTCAACCTCTCATGAACAACTGGTGAGTGGGTAGAGTGTTTTAGTCAGATACCACAGGACATGATAGAACATTTCTCAATCTGACCACAACCATTGGGTCATATATTGATACCCTTCTCTTTGTCTAGGAGGCAGCAGCAAGGCTGTAGCATCAAGGATGTAATATCAGCCAACAAGAATATTTGGGTTGTAAGACTGAGGTGAGGAGGAAGAAGAGAAATTGCTGAACAGGGACTACACCTTGAGGCTATAGTCAAAGAATAGAAGACAGAATTCCAACAAAGTTCAAGTATTGCAAGCAGCTTTGGAGTAAAAGCTATCTGCAAAATGGCAAGGATCCGTGTGAAATACTTTGAAATAGAGGCTGGTTGAGCCACAGGTGCAAGACATAGTTTTGCATGGGGAGGAAGGAGAAGCAAGTAGCTCCTTATCTCTGTAAACCTGAGCTGAGCCTAATCAGACAAGTTATCAGGGAAAGTGCAAATAGAAAATCAAAGGACAGTGTAAACCTTTAGATTATGTGGTACAAAAATTAAGGGATGTGTTCTCTGAAGGATGGGGCAAATGCATCTGTTATCACATCTAGATGCTTTCATTAAAAAAAACCCAGTCCTTGAATTAAGGTCAAAGTCCAGAGAAGCAGCTAGTCAAAACCAGGAGCTGAGTGAGATGTAAAAATAGGAGATGACAAAGGAGTTCCATATCCTGAGGGAAAGACAGGTAGTGATGCCCTAACCCAGATGGCTTTCTGGGAGGTAAATATAAATCCAAATCTAAGGCATACTTGTTGAAGTGCTGAATTTGCTAATTTGCCATGTCTGTATCCTCACTGCTTTTAACCAGTGTATCCCTCTGACCAGAAGGGTGAAGGTGGCTCAGCAGGGAATCTGGCCTTCCCATACCCAGGGTTCAGAGGAATGGTCAGTGGATATAGCTGGTTTTTGGTGTTCAGTTTCTCTGGCCCCAACAGAAATGTATAAAGACATATTGAAATGACACTGTGATTTTCAATGAACAATGGGAAGATCAGCTACATGTGATCAGGATAATTTTTTTCTGCATTTGGAATTTGATTAGGAAGAACAATTGAGACCAATCCCTGAATGATGTGTGCAGACTATAAGTGAGTTTTGTCCTTCGTGTTTCAAGGCAAGAGGCATATAAAACACATGATGGAGTAACGTCCGGATGCAATGCAGACAGATTATCATAAATGGAGAAAAAAGATAGATGTGTGCATTTTTTGTGTGTTTGCCTAGGTATATCGAGTGATTTCTATCTAGGTTCTTGGAAGTGGTATCACCACTTCCAGAATAAAGGAAGCACCACTGCTGATGATGCCAGATTTTCTAAGCCATTTGTATTCCAGACAGATGCCTCCAGCAAGGTGAAATAGCTGCATTATATTGATATAACATTATGTATACCTTTAAATAGAATATTAGCCTTAAATACAAAGCTATCAGCATGAGAGAAAGCATATTCAGCCATTGAGAGGGCGACCTTGCCAATTGGTGGGAAATTACAAACCTGACTCAGTATCTACTAAGCACTTATTTGTCTTTGATGTATACAGTGTACCTCATCACCCTGGATAAAGGATTGTAATTATAAATTACTGTCATGATCCTTCACTCCACAGCAGCTTTTTTCATTTTAACATGACCTTGGGAAGGTACAAACACAGATTTCTGAAGAACTCTCACCATGTTTTTGGGACATGGGGGAAAGTTGCAGTTAGAGATTAAGAAGCCTATATGAATACTCGTAGTTCTTCCAGTGGTAATGAGTTTCTCTTTGATCTGTGCCCTGGAGCTTACTGGCTGTTGCAGTGGCTCCTCCAGCCAGGGGAAGGCAGGCTCTGACCTGAGGCAAAAAAGGACCTCTAGGGGAAGGGGAAAGCAGAGAGCTCCTGAAAGCTGGCTGTGACCAAGAAGCAAAGAAGAGATGGCTGGGCAGATACAAGAGGCAGCCTCATGGGGATAAAAGACTGAAAAAGACAACCTGAAATGCCTGTCATGGGCTCAGCTATGTGTATTGTTAAAAAAAAAAGTTAGTGACAGTGGCTTGAAGCATCAGCTCAGTGCCACAGAGATGGTCCTGGAGATACAAACCCCAGGTGTTCACAGAGGCCTTCTTTCATGGGCAGTCTACAATGCTGATGTTCTGAGGTGAGAGAAGGCAGTAATCTCCCTGCCCACTCTGTGCTTGCTGTGAAGCAGATGACCAGACATTGTCACAGAGCATTTGTATGAACCTAGGTGGGCCTGATTTTCAAACATGCTCATTCACCCACGGTTGAGACTAAAGTGACAGCAAAAAGCAATTCCAAATTTGGCCACAACATGTAGGATATTGTCGTGGGTTAGGGCTGGGCCGGCCT
>NW_009696117.1:0-383 GCF_000703405.1 Apaloderma vittatum
AACTTGTTCCGTCCGTTCCTTCTTATCCCATCAATGAACGAAACGTAATACAGCTGGCCTGCTAAAGTCGAGGTTAGCGAAATACGCCAAGTAAAATTGTGTTAGCGAGGCTGTTGAGTGAGGGGAAAACACACGGTTTAATTCCATTTCTTCCTTCGCTCTGTCAGGCACCAAGGACTGCAAGAAGCTCCTCTGACAAGCACAGTTTCTACCTGTCAGGGTTTGAACAGCGTCATTCGCTTCAAGAGGAGAAACACGCCTTGTAGCTCACATCAGTCCAGGAGCGTTGCTGCTCTGGGAGGAACATGCCTGCGACATGACTGCCACTAGTGTTTCATTTCCATCACAACAGCAGGTTGTGCGGTTGCCACATTCAGCGTTAC
>NW_009696117.1:414-9588 GCF_000703405.1 Apaloderma vittatum
TCCTGCTGTCTACTGTCCAAAACCATGGTACTCCAGTCATCATTAAAGAACTGCCTTCAGCTGTCCTGCATCCTCAGGACTCCAAAAGCTGGCTTCAGAAACACAACTAGTGGAGGCCTTATCATCCAGTCTGTTTCTAATGATGTTTACGAAAATCTAGCTGTGGAAGACTGGATCCATGACCACATGAATTTAGAGAACCAACAGGTGCTTTTCCTGTGGAGAAATTCCCCTGCTGTGGTAATAGGGAGACATCAGAATAAAGGAATGCAACCTCAAGCTTTTGAGGCAAAAAAATATAAAACTAGCCAGGAGAAGAAGTGGAGGAGGGACAGTTTACCATGACTTAGGTAATATCAATTTGACTTTCTTTACAAACAGAAAAAAATATGAACGAATGGAAAACCTGAAACTAGTTGTGAAGGCACTGAAAGCCTTGCGTCCCTGGTTAGATGTACATGTCACTGACAGATATGACATCCTGCTAGATGGGCAGTACAAAATCTCAGGTACTGCTGCAAAGCTGGGAAGGACGACTGCTTATCACCACTGTACTTTACTCTGTAACGCAGATAAGTTTGTTTTATCTTCTGTGCTAAAAAGCCCTTATAAAGGGATAAAAAGCAATGCCACTCCTAGTGTGCCTGCCTCAGTGAAAAATCTCTTTGAAGAGGATCCCAGTTTAACTTGTGAGATGCTCTTGGATGCCATTGCTGAAGAATATGCTACACAACACCAAGTAGATCATCATGTCACCTTAATAAATCCAGCTGATGAGACTCTGCTTCCTGGAATTAAAAATAAAACTAAAGAACTACGAACCTGGGAATGGGTGTATGGAAAGACACCAAAGTTCAGCGTTAACACGTGTTTTAACATGGTCTATAAAGATTCTGTTCTTGATGTTAAAGTAGGTATGGATGTAAAGCATGGAAGGATTGAAGTCTGTAACATAGATCTGCCAGACCAGTGGCTGCCACCAGCACTGTGCAGTGAACTGGTGAAGAGCCTTACTGGCAGTAAGTTTTGCCCAAATGAAACCACTACACTAGCAACAACATTACTAAGAGTATGTCCACAAGATGATGAGTTGCACAGTAGGTGGAATCTACTATGCGAGAATATGGTAATGCTAATGTGACTTGCATTTTGAAAATTGAAGTTAAACTTGTGCTGCTTTTTTATTTAATCTATTGAAAACAAAACATTACTTTCTATGAGCTGAGTTTTATTGGTAATTAAAACTGTTTAGTCTCGTGCTCTTGCTTAATATTACTTCGCCTAATTTTACTAGCAATCGGATTTCATGTTGCCTGCAACTGTGGTTCCCAAAGTGTAGGACGTAAGCCACTGCAGTGGCCTGCAGCCCTGTATCGTGCCGTGCTAACAGACATCATTGCTGCTTAAACCCGGGGAAAAGGCAGCAGCATCCCAAACTGGCTCTGTAGCAGAGAGGGTACCAACGGCTGACACAGATAGGGTAGGAGGAAAACTGCCGCTGTGCTGCTGCACTGGATCGCCCAGTCTGCATCCGCCTCCTGGCACATAGCTCAGAGGCCACATCTCAGCCTGTGAGCTGTGGGTGGGGAGGGATGTTCTCCTGGTTTATGGTTGAAAGTCCTTGCTTGCAGAGTGCTGGTGGCCCTCTGCCTCCCTACAACCATGGTAGTAAACTAAGGTCGTTCCTGTGCAATGCATCAGTCCAGTAGTGCCACCGTGGATTAGGGCTTTTTTGTCCATGCCTAAGCAAGAGTGGGAGAAGGATTAGGAAGTTCAGCGTGGGGGTTCATGTGACGAGGGCAGGAGAGGCTAAGCAGGTCAGAGGCTGAATGTACCTCGTACCTGCTCGTACCTGCACTGCCCAACTCAAAGCTGGGAGTCACTGTGGCCATAGGTGCTAACTACAGCCACTAAAAATGGGAATAATTCTACATTAAGAAATAGACTTGCAAATCAGATCTAAGAAAAATAGGTTCCTTTTGTTACCATCTAGGACAAAATTTACTACTGAAAGGCAATACTGAACTGAAAATGACAGTTTTCCTGTTAAATAAAAATAATTGCTCAATATAAAGTAATATTATGAAAGAAAGGCTCAAGATGTATTTCACTGTTGTCAAATAAGCAGAATGCAATTCTGATCAGGTCAGCAGCAGTTTATTGCTATAGCTGTAAGAGAGAATCCAGCACAGTAGCGACAGACTCCACTTATCTGAACTCTCCCCAAATGAGGCAGTTTCAGAGTTTATATACCTTTTTGTTATACAACTCTTTCTTCAGCAAACTGCCCTTGAGTAGTAGAGTTAGTTAAATTTGGAGTGGAGGGTTCAACAAGCAAAAAAGCTGTAAATTCACTCTGTCTGGGTATGAGGTAAATTTCATTCAGGGCAGAATATGTGGCACAACACAATTTACTTAAGAGTTTTTTCCTGGAAGGTTAACTGGGGTGGTAGAACTTAACAGGAAAGCATGATATTTTCATGATTTCTTCACTGTGAGGGTGGTGAGACACTGGAACAGGTTGCCTAGAGAAGCTGTGGCTGCCCCCTCCCTGGCAGTGCTCAAGGCCAGGCTGGATGGGGCTTGGAGCAACCTGGGCTGGTGGGAGAGAGGTGTCCCTGCCCATGGCAGGGGGTTGGAACTAGGTGATCTTTAAGGTCTTTTCCAACCCAAACCATTCTATGATTCTATGACATCCAGAAGTGGGGAAGATAGTTACACACAAAGGTCTTGTTATCAGATGACATGAGTTGCCCTGAAATACCAATGGCATTTACTAGCTCTGAAAATAAGGGAACTGCAGGAAAATCAGAGGCACATAAAGTGGATAGAGAAATGCCAGTATCAGGTAGGTAAGAAACTATCTTGCTGTTAATAAGGGCAAGATAAATAAGGACCAGTCTAGCCTAAAGAAAAGTAAAGGAGCAATGATGTTTATGTCCTTGGAGCTGACCTAATCACATTTCTGAGGCCATCAGGGAATAGTTAGGTGAAAAGTCAGGGTGATTGAAGCCTGCTAGACTTAAAAGACCTACAGTTAGGTCTGTAAGGACATTCTGACTTCCAGCGTCCTTGTTGTCCACCCTCAGCTGAAGCTCAAGTAGGGATTTCAGAAGGTCCCTTACCTTTCCAAGTGGCACCAACGGGGTTTTGGCATAGATCAGTTCTGTGGTCCTCTCAAGTAAAGCAGGACAGGTGAATCCAAGTCATGGCACCAATTCTGTCAGTGAATAACTGGAATACAGCTTTGATCTGGTCAGAACAGCCGCAGTTCATTACTATACAAGAGAACACTGAGCAGCAGACACAGCCTCTGCTGATACAAACTCTGCCCAAGTGGGGCAGTTACAGAGTTTATAAACTGCTAGGTTACAAATTGCATTTTCAGGAAACTGTCAGAAAAGCAGGATGTGGTAACAGCAGTGACAGAAATTCTTCACATAAGGAGGATCTAGACAAATTAGAAGGCCCTAGGTGGTATATTTTTTATGAATACTTCCCTCCTTTGTTAATTCAACCATGCAAAACAGATGAGACCATTAGCTGCAAATACTGGTTAACCAGTGAGGTTTGAAAAGGCCTATGAGATATGTTGTATGAAAAAAAAATGTAGTTTTGATATTTGCCTGTCAGAGTCCCAGGACTTTCACTGATTTGTCTATCAGAGTCGCAGTAAAGGGCTTTCACCAAGTCAGATTCACAAAAGTCAAAATTAGTTATGTGAGAGTGACAGAACAGACTAAAGATTGCCACTGATAAATTCAGTGACTACAGCAGCGCTACTAATTCAGGTTAATATTGTTAGCAGAAATAATAATAACAACAACCCAGGGGCAATGTTCATCAGAGTGTGAAAGGTTCGGCGCTTACCCAGAGAGGCATCCCTGCCTGGGGTGGAGAAAGAGAATGCAACCTGTTGAGTGGTCCGTCAGATACTGAGGTTCTTCATCCTGTGATAGCCGGACGAGTCTCCACTCCTCCGGATTGCACTGGAGATTGCAAGGCCAGTCTTAATCGTTCTTTGAACACAGGGGCCCCACCTCATTATCCAAGTTCCACAAGGTGTCACTGTGGTACTTGCACACTGTCTCCTTTAAAAGCTGTCGGGCTGACAGCACTCCGTAGGAGGAAATGACATGGCAGAAGTGACCTGCCTTTAGGTAAGGAGAGCAGTCCACAGGAGTGAATGCAGCCCTCGCTCGGAGGACTGGCACTCACTGCAACACTGAAGAGCTCTAGGATGACTCCAGTGGGGGAGGTGGCTTAAACTCATCTCCACAGATGATGCCAGGAGGGACAGTCCTGGCTGCCCAATCCAGCTGATGGCCACAACTACAGAAATGCTGAGTGGCAGCACAGAAGAACATGACCTGAAGTCGGTAAAATGATTCTGGAACTTTACTTTTAGATGATAATTTTTCTCCCATTCATCAATGCCAATTCACCCTCACACATGGCGTTCCTCCTGATAGGGAAAGGAACTATTCAGAGAAAAAGGGCTTATCAATAAAAATTGCAGTGCAGTGCCAACTAGTACATAGAATCATTCAGGTCGGAAAAGACCCTTGGGATCAAGTCCAACCATTAACCCTGCTCTACAAAGCTCACCCCCTAAACCATATTTCCCAACACCACATCTAAATGACCTTTAAACACGTTCAGGGAAGGTAACTCGACCACATCGCTGGGCAGCCTATGCCAACGCCTGACTACTCTTTCTGTGAAAAAAATTTTCCTAATGTCCAGTCTATACCTACCCTGTTGCAGTTTGACGCCATTCCCTCTTGTTCCACCGCTAATTACCTGTGACAAGAGACAAGCACTAAACCCTCCACAATGTCCTTTCAGGAAGTTGTAGGGCAATGAGGTCTCCCCTCAGCCTCCTCTTCTTCAAACTAAACAGGCTTAGTTTAGTTTACATCACTAAAGGCTTAGTTGTACATATAGAATCATAGAATATGTTGGGTTGGAAGGGACCTTTAAAGGTCATCTCGTCCAACCCCCCTGAAATAAGCAGGGACAATACATATAGATACTGCATATCCATGATCTGCAAGGAAATGTGTAGTCTTAGCTAGTGAATTATAGTCTAATTAGAAAAGAGAAAGTTCTAGCAATGAACGTGTGAGAGAGGGAAGGCCATGCTTGTCTCTTGTGGTCTTTCTAGAGATGCAGAAAGCACAGAGATTTTTATTTTGATTTCCAATTAAGGACTAAAATTTAAAGTTGATTTAAAAAATTTAAGGTGGCCTTTTATTTTGCCCCTGTGTGTTTGAAAGTGCTGTGCTGGGTTAGAAGATACAAAGCTTCATATTTGGGAAGCTTACTGTACTTAGTAAGCCTTCTCCCAAAAATGGCTGATGTATAAGGCATTATCTAGCTTCCTTGAATTGTCCTTCGTAGTGCAGAGAATTCAAACAGATAACTAAAACTACAAATAATAAAAAATAACCTTTATTCTCATTAAAAATAGACATATATTGTACACAATGGAATAAAACCGATGTCAGTGACCAGAAACCTAGTATCAGAGCAGCAAGTCAGGGAGCTTCTTTGGAATGTTTGGAGGGGGGTGGGGGGCAACTGATAGCATACAGCTTCTGTGGCACGTATGTTATTCTTTCGCTGATGTAACACTGAAAAGCTGAGACCTTATGCGGAAGGATAAAGAAGGCAAAGCACTGGCAAATTGTGACACAGAGAACAAGGCGAAGACCAGCTTTGTTTCTTCTTGATAGCTGTGAAATAGATTTGTTGTGTTAGAGGCAAAAGATTAGCAGTATTATGTGACAGAAGGTGAAAGAAGAATAAAACAATTACAAAAAGGATAATGTAATAGACCAACCATCAGGAAGAAGAAAGAAGAGAGAAAATGTTCTACCAAGGAACATGCTACTAGAATATGGAGGCTTATTGCATTGCAAGATGCAGAAAACATAAGGCACCTATCAGCTTTGGCGCTGAGATTTTGATGTGACCTGCAAGAGAGGCCACTGCCTGTTCTTCACGTCAGACTACACAACTTTGACAGATTCTTGCTGACAGTGATCTTGTATTAGGAGAAAAAACAGCAACAGCTCAGGTGATACCTTCTGCTTTCCAGAGGATGAAGGGAAGACAAGACTGTCTTTTTTTTCCAATTAGTATACTCCTTAGAACCATTATTAACAAGAAAGTTTCAGGGTATCCAACTTTTGGATAATTTTTAGATCTATTATTAGTTTTAGGGGACTACATTAGCAGCAGGAAAACAGCTTACCACAATTCAGACTGGCACGACTAGCTGGGAGGACATTAAACTTGCAAGTCAAGGAAACAGATTGGGAGAGGAACGTACAACCTTTCCATGCCCCATCAAAGGAAGGAAATTGGGTGTATGACTATGCCTCACAGAGTAAAGGCACATATAGGAATGATAGGGAAATGAATAAGCTGTTTGCATCCTTTCCAGCCTAAAATCCGTCACATAGAGACACATGAGATGGCTCTAAAATATCTGTATAATGAACACTACAATGTCTGTATGCAAGCAGCTTGAAAAATGGAATGTTTAGGGTTATCAGCAAAGTCTGTGAAACCAGGTATTAGGGGATTAAGTAAAACACAGCAGAACAGTAGGCATGACTAGACTACAGAAATTAAAGAAAATAAACAAAGCTGCTTATAAAAGAGGACAGCCCAGCTTCAAATGTTTGTGAAGCAGTCAATTAAAGATACAGAGAAGAAAAATCTGCTCAAGACAAAGTTAATAGTGAACATAGAAATGACAGTAAAAAGGCCTTTGAGAGAGTGTAGTGAGGATCTGTTCTGAAATCAAGATATTATGTTCTGAAATCAAGAATTAGATATGGATTGCATTAATAAACATTACGGGAGAAGTACTGTGGAGGAATTGTTCAGTTGTGTTTTCTCAGACTTGAAAAGTCTCAAATGTTCTTAAACCTATAGATTATAAAAGCTGTGCTGGACTAAGAAGAATTGCTTCTGAGGGTGGACAGCTGGACTCAAGCAGCATCTTCTAGTCTTTATGCTTATAAAAACACTCATTAAAAGCAGACCTATCTGATCACATTTTCTTTGTATGTTTAGTATGAAAGACATCCACTGTTGTTTCATGGCAAGGTCGCAAGTCAAGGTCACAGTATCCAATGCTGAAACGGCTCTGCAGGAATTAACAGAATTGACATGGTGACCACAGAACGAGCTCTTCTACAGTATAAGTTAATTAAAGAGATCGAAGTATTCTTACCTGTGGTTTCTTAAAATAATCAAGACCCCTTCCAATCTTAATCATCCATCCATTGTTGAATCTGTTTTAAAAATTCACAAATGTGAAAACCATGAGAACGTTGAATAGAAAAGGTTATATCCACATGACACACAAGCTCCACGTTACAATCAGTTATTTCCTAGTGTCACCGATACCTGTGTGAAGCACAGAAGACACTGTTCTATGTAAAGAGACATTTGCCATTACGTTCACAGTTAGAACGCATGAAACTACAGAAGGTTGACTGTACCAAGTGAGTGCCACTACCTTTCACTTGGTTAACCACAGCTGTAATTAGAAATTGTCTCCAAAGTTAGGGTTTAGAGTTTGACTTCAAGTAACTGGTATTTGCTGACTTCTTTATGTCACTCACCTAATTTCTCGATCATGTATTGAAGATGAAAATTCAATATTTAATGTTACTCCATAACTTCTCAATGATTGTTGGATTTCTTCCAAGCCACTTAGCTGTTGATTCCTCCCACTGCCCTGTTAAAAGTAAAAAAAAATGTGGCAGGGTTGGTTTCTTTTTTTACCATATAGTCTAACTTTCGGTCACTTCTTCCTAAACTCACCCACAAAACCTTTTTAGTAATAATGTAAACCCAAAGTCAGTCAGCTGGATGAAGGCAGATTTGCAGTTTCAAAGACAGGATAAAAAGCAGACAGATTATGGGTATATTTGCTAAGAGATGAGGAGGAGGAGCACTCATCCTCAGCCCTTTGAAACTAGGTCTGTGTTAGTATCTGAGCCAAAATAAATGCAGCAATGGTTTGAGAGGTTTTAGCTCATCAAAGCCTCTAAAATGACAACTACATACAGCTGCTGGAAGAGAAAAAAAAAATGTATTTCAACAGATGTTTTGGTTTTGATGACATTTTCCACAACAAAGCTTTCACAAAAATATCTTTTACGTTTGAGATCCTATTTACCACAAATTTTTTAGTTATCAGGACACTCTGAACGTACTAAATTACTTAGGCTCAACTATAATATTTTTATTTTGCTCTTCATCTGTGTTTTCTGCTGGAAGTGTCAGAACCTAACAAGTACTGTCAAGTAAGAATAAATCTGTATTTAAAAATAAATGTGTGTATATATATATACTTGCATGTGGTATCACCTGAGTGCAAGGAAACAAAACAAAATCTTGGACACTTACTGCCTCATAGGAAGTGACAAGGTGGATTGTTTTCACTTTGCATGGCCCCTTAACTAGCATCTCGCAGAATCGCAGGAAGTTATACAACTGTAAAAGTTTTAATGAATTTAGTAACTTGGATTTATTTTTTTTTTTAGGAGTTAACATCTGTATCAGTTAGAGCAAACGTCTACTTGCCTGATGAACGGTCCTAATGTACGGGTCCTCCACCCAAACTTCAGAAACGATGTCCGTCAGGTACTCCTGGAAAAGCTTTTCATAGCCAAAACCTGTCGCGTTTTCCTCTATCCGGATTTGCTTATGGTACTTGCCATCTGAAAAGGTGGCGACACAAATCCTCTGCTCACCGCCTTGCCCGCAAAATGCTCACACACCAAGGGGTGCTTAAACCTTGCAGCTCCGTACCTTGCTTCTCTTTTTCAATGTGTTTTTTGATGTCTTCAGCTCTGGTCATGTACTCGGATATTTTCTGCCGGTAACGCTGCTTTTTCGTTTCATCTTTGGAGGCTGTGAAGGAGAAGCGCGCAAGACCCGTGGCTCCCCTCGGGCAGGAGGGAGCGCGGGGAGCTCAGCCCTGCCCGGCAACCGCCGGCTTTCCCGGGGAGACACCGCCAGCTCTCCTCTCCCTCCCGCCCAGGCGACGGGGGCATCAGACACGGCTCACGTCTCCTCAAAACCACTCCCGGCTGGCGGCGTCCGGTGTCTAACGAGTAACCGCCTCGGCGGTTGCAGCAAACGGCT
>NW_009696118.1:0-6555 GCF_000703405.1 Apaloderma vittatum
CCGTGCTGCCAGCTCCGTCCCTGGTGGGCACAGGAGCGGGGAGGGCAGCGGGGGCAAGCACGAAAGGTCTCCCTGCGGTCACCCTGCCCCTGCCATGGTCGTGTGTCACTTAATTCCCCAGCTGTCACCCCTGTTTGTGCCGCCTGGGCTGCCTTGAAGGCTGTTTTGCTCGTTCCCTGTGAGCGATGCGCCCCAGGTTGTACCGTTGAGGTGATGGGAGGGAAGCCGTGGTGGTGCCCTGCGCTCATCCCCAGCAGCAGCTGCACTGAGAGCAGCGAGGGCTCTCCCGGTGAGACCAAGTCTTCACCGAGCTCACCTTGCGTGAGGGAAACTTGATCCCTCTCTAGACTTGCAGCTGTGTTTTCAGCAGTGGCCTGAAAGTTAAAAGGGTGTATTGCTTGATGTCTACAAAGCACACAAATGGATGCCAAAGCTTAAAAGACTGGAAAGCATTGTTCAGGTGTTACAAGTTCTTTGCTTGCTTCTGTCTCTTCTTCATGGAACAGTGGAAAAACTGAGAAGTTCTTTCATCCTTTGCTTTTTCATCTTTACCCAGCAATGGGCTGAACTAGCTGCCTCTGTGTCTACTTTTTGTCTGATTTGGCTACAGAAAGTGCAAGCACTGTGGTGGTTTTTTTTTTGTCTGTCTTTCTTTCTTCTAGTGGCTTTTATGGCCACTGCAGTTGTTAATGTATTTCCCAGTAAAAGTAGTTTATGGAATTATTTTAACAAAGCTTTGTGCATCTGAGCAGGGAGATGTAGGAACATCGTAGTTGGAAGAGTGCACCTATTCATAATTCCTAAAGCCATTCTTCTAAAAACTTTTTTTTTTTAATTCAGAAAGACTTTTTTTTCCTTTGTTCCTCTTGATCTGCAAATCTATAGTTGCAGCAACAGATATGTGTGTTTGGAAAATAAGATTGCAGTGTTACCGATTACTAGCTAGAGATTTTCCTTACAGGTGCGTAGGTGGTTGTAACTATTTTTATTTAACTGTGTTTTCAAAGATGGTAAATAGTACTTGTTTCTAGTAAGATATGAAAGCAATCTACATGTCTGCAATCCATGCGAAGGCCTTAAGTATTGTGGAATGACACTAGTTCTACAACTGCATTAAGGGGTCATGTTTCTCACAAGTATCCCTTCTCTTTTACTGCCATTAGCATTCTTGAAGTGGTATGGTAAACTGGTTAAAGAACTGATTAGTCTGAGGAACAGTCATGTTGTTTCATTTTGTTCTGCTGAGTGGTCACCCTAGCACTCATGTAGGTACCAAAAGGGGTGATTAATGTTTCAGTCAAAGTGGAGTGAATTGTGAGACCTTCCTTGAATGGCAGTGTGCAGGTACCATTTAAAGAGATCGTGGAACCACAGGTCTGAGGGTCCTCATCTGTCCTGATAGTCAGAACTTCTAAGCATCACAGAATTCTGCTTGTCAACTTCAGCTAATGGTAAAGGCTACTTTAAACTTGGTATTTCTTGCCTCATTAGTTTATTTTCAAGATAATTGTGACTGAATAACAGAAGTAGGAAGGCTTGAAAGTATTACACTATGTAATTTGTAATTCTTGAAGACTGTCATTAACCAAGGACACTTCTGTTATTCTTTCTACAGTTTTATTGGAAATTGATTTACACTGGCATGCATAGGCATATAAATTATTTTGTCAGCATGATTCAATTTTTGCCTTAAGATGCCTTAAAGGTGTTATTAGTTAGGTGATTGTGACTTTGAACATCTGTCTCTGGCTTATTCACAATTTCAGAAAAAGTCACAAAACACTCTGCCTTGCTGCTTGTAGGACTGAATGATTTGTAATGAGGGACAGCAGAAAGGGGAAGGAAGTTGAATGAGGCCTTTCTGTGCAGTCAGCTCGGATACAAGGCAAGGCCTTAAACTTTTCACAGTTATATATTGACTATGTTTTATTTTTCTGTTATCTCAGTTGAGATGATTCATTTTTAATTGCAGCATGCTGAGCACTTAAAGCTGTAATTATGACTGTTGGAATATGAATCCTGTGATGAGCACTTAAAATTATGTTAAATTCAAGACACTGAATAAAATTGGCATGGATTTCTTAAGCTGGAACCCCAGATTACCTTTAATTTTAGTTCTTGTTAGTATTCTCATTCACCTATATAGAATTTCCCAAGATTTTTTTTTGGAGGGAGGAAAATAACATGTAAAGGACATGTATAAGGAACCGATGAAACCAAAGAGTGGTGTGGAAATTAAGCAGTCTGTATTCAGTGTAGGGATGTGATTGTATGTAACGCACTGCTTAGGAGCGCTGAAATGCGTAAGGAGAAATAGAAGGAATTACTGAGTAGCTGGTCAGTGAAAATAGTTATTCAATGGTTGTGGAGGAAGTTGCAAGAAATACAGGCAGACTGAGCTTTTTCTTTTCTCCAGTAGAGAAATACTGTCTGTCCTCTGGAATGTGTCAAATGTATCACTGGATTCTGTGGGGTTTTTTTTCATTGCCATCTAATGTTTTGAGATTTCCCCAACACCCTCCCCCCACTACCCCCAGTAAGCTTGCTGAGTGTGCAGCAAAATCCAAAACTAAGTGGGTGTCTTGTCAGTGAGCAAGTTAGGTTTTATTTCTGGAGTGCTCTAGCCAAAGAGAACTACAAGTTGTTTTCCCAAATGGGAATGTTTTAAAGAAATGTAGCAGCTCTGGTAGCTGTTGCCGTTGCTGAGGTGATAGGAATATATTATAAATGGTAAAATTTGGGTATTCAGAGTCTAGTAGTAAATCAGCTATGTGAAATGTTTAAGATGTGTGGAATAGGGGCCTGTAGTTTAGGCTTGGTAGTGGACACTAAAGAATATTAAAAAAAAATTATAAACAATATATGGTAAGTTTTTACTGAGACCTTTTCTTAATCTGAAAACTTCAACAAGCTGTGCTTTTAACCTCCCTCAGAAATTGCAGCTCTCCCTATGGCACCTGTAAGAAATCATAAAATCATAGAATGGTGAGAATTGGAAGGGACCTTAAAGATCGTCTAGTTCCACCCCCCCCGGCCATGGGCAGGGACACCTGGCTCTAGACAAAGTTGCTCAAAGTCAAAATAGTTTATCCTCTTATTTATTCTACTGTATTGGCTTTTTTCTTCTTGACTTCTTGTTGACCAACTTGTTATCTCTTAGTACAGTTGTGTTGGCTTCTTACGTGCTGTAAGACGGTAGCCTGATTATTTAAAAGACTATTTCTGGATTTCAAACTTTGCATAGAGAACTGCTAATTTTTACTTCAATAACTTAAATTTGGGAGCCCCAATATTGTTTTTTTTTAAAATGTGGACATACTCTGGAATTTTGATAATTTTTTGTGTCTTCCAGTGTTTATTGCTCTACAACTTTGAGTGAGAGGTCTAAATATTTCAGGTATCAGGTAATGATCAGCTCTATGCATTTTATACCGAAGGGAAGAGGAAATTCATGCATTACCTACTCTAATTCTCAGTTTGTGGCGCTCTAATGTTTTCCCTAGAAAAGTATAAGCATGACTATTTTGAAAGTTAGTGCATGATGCCTTTCTTATCTTTATTTTCTTCTCAGCTTAATCCCTTTTTCCTACTTTCTTACTGGCAAATAATTTTACCCCTTCTTATAGCTAAGAGTATACATCCTATGTTGTTTTGTATTTTTTTTTTCTGTATTTGGAGAGGGTTTTCATTTATGTAGTCAATGTAGTCATTCCCCTCCACCTTAAGCAGAGCAGGACTGCTGGAAGGGCTCTGTGAGATGTGTGGAGTAGAGGTGGTGATCTGAGTGACTGTGTTACCTTGTGCAAGTTGACATGAAACGAGTTTTTCTTCCGAAGTTCTTTGGTTTTCTTAATATGTCTGAAACCTTCAGGAGGAGTCTTTTTTAGCTTAGCAGTTACATATTGGCATACTGTGTTGAACAGTGATTGCTTCAGCAACTTCTGGGCATTACGGATCAATCTGGCGTTCGTTTGGCATAAAATGGATGGGTTATAATACCTTACAAGAGAACATAATCAGAAGTCCTTGTCTTTTGTTACTATCCGAAGATTGAGGCAAAGCTGAATCAATAGACAATCTGTAGTACGTTTTGTTTATTGTATCTTGGCACTTAAAATATTTGGCTTTATGGCTTATTTCAGCTTATGCCGTTAATTTGCTCACTATATGAAGTTGTGAGTAATGGAAAATATGTAAAGAACTTGTAGACTAGCAGACAGGTTAAATTTAATCAGTGAATCTATGTATGAATGTTGTATTCAAATGTATAACACGTTTTTTCACTGGTGTTGGTTTTGCAGCCAAGAGGCAACAGGAAACATGGTGCATCATTTATCATCACTAGAGCAATTACAGGTAAATATGACTTGTTACGTTCACAGCTCATAAGAATGCTGTGTTTGTTGCTTCCAAATTTTACCGTATCTGCATTTTAGTGTAATGGGGGTAGAGCGCAGGATGTGTTTTCAGAAGTTGTTTTCTGATTATCAATATTGCTATGTTACTTTGTGAGCTTTCTTGTCTCTATTAGTTTGTTGGGACAAACTAAGAAATTTAGAAGATCTGTTGTGTTTTCCAAAATGTTGAGGGTTTTTTTTTTTTTTTTTCCCTCTACCAGCTTTTTCATTGGGCTGTTTGCTAGTTAGACAAATCTATGAGGAAGCTTTACGTTCTGATTATAGTACATTGCCTTTCAACACTTGGTTTATGCAGTAACTGAGTTGTATTTTCATGCAGAAGGAATTTATCTTAGAATTTCCAAAAATGTGTGGTGATTTTTTTTTTATCTGCCATTTGCATTTACTCTAATATAAGAATTCATTGGCCAAGGATAGAGGTTTTTTCCTCATAATAATCTTTTATTTGTGAGTAAGCTGGAGAGTGTTTTAAAACTCCTAGAGATGTAATCTTTGCCTCTTTTCCATTGCAGGTCCTGCATTGTTTTTGCTTCGGTACATTTGGTACAGGTAGGTTTGAAAATAATGCTTAATCTTTATTTGGTAGTATTTTCATAGAATTTTGATTTAATGGAAAATTATTTTTAATGAAAATAAAATTGAACACTTGTTGTCCAAGCAATGCTTAGAATATTATCTTTTTGAAAGTTTAAATTGTTACCTCTTGAGTTGCAGCTGAAGCCTATCTAGAAGAGAGTTGGTAGATTGAGCTTTTGGTTTTATCAGAAGCCTAAGTAAACTTGCAGTTCAAACATCGTCTTTCTCAAAACACAAATTTGTCCTTCTCATTCCTAACAGATATTGCAAGTGAAGCTTTTTTTTTTTTTTTTTAAGCCTCATTGCAGGTATGATGGCATAGCAGGATTTGCTTCCTTTGGAGTAATAATTTTGATTTTTTTCTTGACAGTTGAAACTGTTGTGCCAAAATCTTAATGAATAGTTGAGCAACGCTTATGCCATTTATAAATTTAACTTCTGATTTGCAAGGCACTTAAACGGTCCCAAAAACATGTTGGGGTAAATACAGTGTTCCTGGAGAATTTTAGATCTGTGGTTATACTACTCTGTTAATGCACTTGGCATGTTTGAAAATATCAGTTCTCTCTTTTTAGGGGTATTCTGTTTGGTTTGAGACCTATGGAAAGGGACATTAATGTGTCTCCCTGTGAGATGATACTATCCCTGAATTCAGTGGGCAGTGCTTTATTCCTTATTGCTGTTGTTCTACTTTATATTGCCCCCTCCTTCTTCTGCGGTGAGGTTTGTGTGTTTATGGGCTCCATACCATCATATAAGTCTAGTTGTAAGGATTCCGTTGCAGACAGAATAAACTTCCTTTTCTTCCCTCCCTCCCAGCAGTCATATTTGAAGTCTGATTTCTAGCTTTTATAACTACTCTAGTTGCTATTTTTATGTATTTAATAAAAGACTTTGGGAGACATCTTGGGGGTCCTCTAGTTTAAAGTTTTGCTAAAAGCAGGGAGAACATTGAATCAGCCTGACTTCCTTAGGGCTCTGTCCAGCAAGGTCTTGAAAACATGAAGGATGGAGATCCCAGACACTCTCTGGGCATCCCATTCCAGTGCCTGACTTCATGGTAAGAGTTCCCTTCCTTATGTCAGCTTGGAAGTTCCTCTGTTTTAGAATCACAGAATGGTTTGGTTGGAAAGGACCTTTAAGATCATCTTGTCCAATCGTTGACTTACCCTGCTGTCATAGTTTGAGCTCTGCCTGCTGGGAAAGAGAGCTATGCACCCACTCACTTGCCCCCATTCCCCTCCTGTTAAGTATGAAGAGGGAGAAAATTCAACAGAAAGGCTCAAGGATTGAGTTTATTTACCACTCACAGTCACAGGCAAAAACTGGAGTAGACTTGGGGAGAAAACATAAATTTAATTTATCACCACCAGTTCAACTGAAGCATCTAGATGTGAGTAGGATAGTGAGAGAAATAAATGCAACCCAATGTTAAACACACACCCCACCACCGATCCTTCCCTTCTTCCCAGCTACCTCGCACAAATGGCACAGGGGGACAGGGGATAGAGTTCTGTCCATTACACATTGTACAGTGTCGTGGGTTAGGGCTGGGCCGGCC
>NW_009696119.1:0-27527 GCF_000703405.1 Apaloderma vittatum
TTTATGTAGCTCGTCGCCGCGTTTTGAAGCCCTCTGCGAAAGTCCGGCGGTGGCAAAAGCGAGCAGAAGCGGTTAGCTGGCCTGGGGAGATGCTTTAGCTGATCCTGCTGCTGCGCTCGGGCTTGGCGCCAGCTGCCCGCCCTGTGGGCACCGCGGTGGGCGGCAGCCCGCGGCCAGAGGGGCTAAAGGACGAGCAGGAGCCGGCCCTTGCGGAGCCTGGTGTTTGCCGGTAAAGAGCGGTCTTGGAAACTTTTGTGGGGAGGCTTCAGGGTGCTGGGGAGTGGGAAGCAGAGGAAAAGACAATGTCCTGTCGTATGACTGCTTTGCAACTGTGATAGCTCTTTAAATGCAGCACATTTGATTGATTTTAACCTGGTTTGAGAAATAAACTTGAGCACTAGGCAGAAAATAGGTGGTTGGAGGTTTAACCTTTATTGGCAAGTTGTGCTTCTACCAATTGACCAGTCAGTGAAGAGTCGATATCCTTGAAGTGAGGAATGGGGCCGCGTGAGCTGCCCCTGTATATGCGCTTTTGTGGTTTGATGAGAAAAACGTGTTCTTGGCTGTCCCTTTAGGGCTTTCCACTTTATAAAAAGCAAGTGAAAAAGATAGTATTCAAAAACTAATAGAAAGGAGTGCTGAAAGGTATTGCTTTGTGTTTGTGTTGAAATTAACACAGCCTCACTGGCAGTAGTTCTTAAGCTCTCTGATGGAAGAAGTATGAGTACAAGATTTGTCAGACAGGATTATCTGCAATAATGTTGTTTGGCACTTTGGTGGCATTGGATGTCTCAGTAGTACTGCACAAATAAAGATGTTGCATAAGTTTTGTTGGGAAGGAAAGTTTTAATCAAACTGTACTTGTATTATAGAACATGCACAGACTTTGTTATTGGCATCTGATGATGATTACTGGGTTGGAATTGGCATGATCTCTGCAGGTAGCAAAACTGATAAGCTACTAAAAGTGTTTCCTTTATAAATTCTGGATCACTGGCTTAATATTGAGGCTACCTGGTCTCATGCTGAAGCTGACAGCAGTTACGGCTCATGTGATGTGGTCACATATCTACTCAAAGCTAAACCAGTATCATAACCTTGGTTATTTGGCATGAACTATCAAGCAGCATTGGCTCTTGGTTACTTCTAGTGGCGAATTTTTGCATTTAAGTGGTGCAATGTAGTATTTCAAAAGGATGAGAGTGTGCGCAGACCTTATCAGAGGTTTGTAGAACTGCGTAGCTAGCACACCCCCTTTCTTTTTTCATGTTTGGAAGGAACACTTGGCATAGTCCAAAAAAGTTCTTATCAATCTCCTGATGCCTTATATTGGCTGTTATCCTCTACAGTCAGGCGCCGTAGGGAGTTTTGGTTGCCTAATACAAACCCGTGCATCCTGAAAACCTTGTGTGTTTTTTTTTCACTTGCTTTTCAGTAGCTCTTCACTGTCTTCATAGTCTTTTCATACCCCTCAACACTGTAGTCTTCATAAAGGGCATTATTAACTTTAAACCGTGGAGAAAGGGTGGCATTCCATCTGTCATTTTGTATCTTCATGCTTTTAACATTCTATGTGTTGAGTCTTATAAAAATTTTAGAGAAGGTAATGTCCTACAAGAGAGTAGGGTACAAGGCCTGGGATATTTATCCTGTTTTACAAAAAACAGGTTATAGTGCTCACTGTTGACCCAGAGTGGTTGGGGGGACAATGTAAGTTTTCTTAGTATTTTTTTAAAAGCTCTTCAGAATTCCCAGTTGCATTATTTTTCTCTTTGCCTTAGCTTACCTTCTGAGGCTTGAGTTCTGTTTCTCTTGCACATGGCGTATTTGTTTCAAGAGAACAAAAGGGAACACTATACTTGTCTTGGAAAATAAATGAAGTTGGATTCATATTTATTGTGAGTATGAACACATTTTCTTGGAGCATTTTGGAATTCTCACATTTTTAATTTAATATCACAGCTTTTGCAAAATCTCTCAGAATATTTAAACTGTTTATTTTTTAATTAAGTGGACAGGGGAATCAGTTTAAACAAATAGCTATGTATGCTTTTTTTTTCTTTTTATTTTTTAGTAGGCCTTATAAAGTATTTAAAAGTACAATCTACCTTTGCAGTGTAAATGCTACTGAAAAGGCCAATTGCAAAGACATATTTTAGGACATGTATGTGTGTGCCTTTGAAACTATAACCACTCTAACAGTTTGTCCACATAAGACTTAGACGTTTGTGAGAGTGCTCTTTATGAGTAAAGGTATTTTGCTTTATAACGGACGATTAAAACAGCACAGGGCTTCCACTGTAGTGGTCTTAGTTGACTGCTTTTGAATTTTTCTGGTATGAAGAAAAAAGATCAGAATGATCCTGAGATATATCAGCCATATATCCTAGTTGGTTAGATGTTGGTGTAGTCCTGCTGTAAAAGTAGGTATTGTATTAAAAACCTATTATTTTAAAAATAATTTTAGCACAAGTGAAATGACAGTGTTTTTTTTTTCCTCAAGAAGCATAAAAAATGTATAAAATCCCATTATATTACATTATATCAGTATAAAAATAGAATAGTAATCTTTGGGAAATTTTGTTGACTCTTTTTATTTCTTTTAAGAAAGAATATCGTCAGTGTTTTAGTAATGAAGAGCCACTTGTTATCACCAATGTGTACATGAAATGGAAAGGGAACAGATTCTGGAAAACAACGTCTGTTTCAACCTTGCAAGATGCTGCATGAAGTGGTGAGTACGTATGTAGACTGAGAGCTATCTTGGCATTGGTTTTGAACAATCGGAGAAGAAAAAAACATTTGAGGTAGAATTTCTGTAAAGAATGACTAATGTATAATCAACTTACACGGGAAGAAATCTGAGCAAGCAGTGCCAACAGATAGTTGATTAAGTAACACTGTCAGAAGAGAGTAAGTAAAATTTCCTCACGTTCTGATATGTATTGCTATCTTTGACTTGCATGTAAAACTTGTATAAAGGCATTATTTAGTTGCATTCTGAATTAATATTTTAGAAGTAGAATGCTCAGCATTTCATGGGACCAGGGCTGTGACATGAAATATTGAATGACTTTTTATGAAGCAGAATGCTAAATATTCACTGAATGAAAAAGTACTTACCCAGTAAGGTTAGACTCTGTATCACTACAATCTCTCAATCTTAAGAAGTGTGATATTTAGCATGTTCTGAAAACATTAAATTGATATGAGGAGATTGTTGTGTGACCAGATTGCATGTGGTATTGAGATGTTGCCAAATGTGATTCCACTTCCTCATACCAGTTCTCATAGTTTCTGCTTATGAAACAATATTTATTTATAAGTTCATTGCATGTGCCTTTTAAGTATCTAGGAAGTATCATTTCTGTATCCAGTGAAGGGCTTCTCCTGCACAAATTAATACAAATTATAAAATGCAATTTATTGGTATTCTAATCCTGGTTGAGGTTTGAGTTGTTACATGACAACGTTGTGTGATGTATGCTGTGTTTTTAAATGCTGTGAGCATATGTTGTAGAAATCTTTTTTTACTTTGAAGATTGAGAGATGAGAATTACCAAACAGGCATAGTTTGTTCTGCGCTACCTATGTTAATCTAACTTACTGTTTTGAGTTCAAGTTATCTCGTGCCTGTGGAAACACTAACAGTGTGAGAGAGGCTTGTGAGCATTTGGCAAATTACCTATCCCTTTTTAAAAATGCCAATAAACTATCAATTGTGGTTTTTAAAAAAATAGTAAACTAAGAAATTATTCACTTAATCTTTCCAAATAGTGAAAGATGTGTCTGCCTTGAGGAACTCAGAGTAGTTAGCAGCTACTGAAGTTGTCAGGATCTTTGGTGTTTATTTCCATGCAGCTGAAATACATGTGAAAGCGAATTGGTCCAATATTTTTGTATTTCATATTCTTGTATTTCATATTTTCATATCTCATTAGGCCATTTTTGGTTTGTTAAGTATGTAATAGGAAACTAGAGCTGCTGTTCGCTGTACAAATTAATTGCTGGTTGAGTAACTTCTTACTCATCTATGAGTCTACAATATCCTGGAGTTGAGAGCATTTGTTGTTGTGAATAGTTCAGAGTTTGTATTTTGCATGGGAAAAAAGATACCACAATCTATTCTGATGTTCTTTAGATCTAACAAAAAAAATTGGTCCTTTGAAACTATTCTGCGGCCTATGATTAAGGTTTGGAGGCAGGGCTTACATTCTTGTTGTATGTATCCATGCATCCAACACGGTTATGCTGAGTAAGTTCTCTTATCTGCATGTAGGCTTGTATTGTCGTTCTTTTTTGTTACACAAATGCCTGTGTACATGCCTGTAGCGTTACATGCCTATTTTGTTTTGTTTTAAATAATAATTTACTGCAAATGATTGATACAACGATTTGCAGAAGAAAACACTGAATTTAATGTGAATGTTCAGACAGTAAGAAGAACTTTTGTCTATTGGCAAAATCTATTTGAAAGTGAAGTCTTGAATTCCTGTTGATGTTTCCTGGCCTCCTATTAGTGTTACTGCTTCATCAAGAATATTATAAAGTACATGGCACTGAAGTCAGGCGCAGGCTTGTATTAGACAAAACCTTTTCACATCTTTATTCAACATATGTGGAACGTATTCCCTGGAATACTAAGGCTGAAAAATATAATACAAACAATTTGAGGGGGAGGAAGAGAGAGTAGGTGGGTGTTAAAGAGGCTCCTTTGGAGACTCCTGGATTTGTTAACAGGCAGTGCTTGTCAGCATTCTTTACAGTAGGACTGATGAATGCTCCATTACAACAGTCGATGAATTTACCTGCTCTGATGTTAAAATAAAATTAAATTAATTGCAGCCCACACTTCATCGTGTATATTGTTAGGTGGTTGTCAGTTTCCAGGGGAAGATTGAGAACTACCTGTTGCTAACAAAAAAACCCTCTGTTTCTAAGGGAGGCTGGAACTAGTTTCTTGAAGAAGATTAGAAGTCCTAAGAGTAACTTTTAAAAGTAGCTAATGCAGGTATGCACGGAGTATTGGACACTTGAGTCAGCAAAGCTGAAAATGGTTAAGTGTGATTTTTTTCAAATCTTTTTTCATGGTCTGTAGGTAAACATTCAGTTTAGAGTGAGTGTGCTGCACTGTGAGAGGGTTTTGAGTGTGTGGGGGTTTTTCAGTGTAAGTTGCTGTATGGATGTAGTTTCACTATGAGAGAGCTAGGTAAACATGAGAACACTCTGTCTGTGGTTGTTTCTGGAGAAAATTTTGTACTGTGTGCATAAAGTAGGCTTATGTTGTGATGCTGTAATGTATGTGAAATTTAAAAATGGTGTAATGTGTTTATTCATATTCCACATAGCTATCCACAGAGAAGAGCACAAAAGAAATTGGAACTGTTTTTATACCACTAAAATTAATTCATAAAAATATATATATATATGTGTATAACTTATTCTTCTCTGCCTCAGGACAAAAGACTGCTGTGTGCACTTAAGCAGACCAGGCTGATTACAAGCCGATCTGGTAGCAGCCTTAGTATATATGTAATTAAGAGACGAGCAGCACAGGATACTGCTTTTGAAAAAAGGAGCAGCTGTACATTTTGTGTACTGTGCTTCCATAGAGATGTAACTGTACATAAATAGGACGATATTTTCTAACAGCTGTCAAATGTTCAGCTTGGATGTATGTTTTGGGCACCTGATTTTCAGTATACTGAGCTGCTGTAATTCTAACCAAATTTGCAAGGAGTTGCATTTTCTCAAGGTTATAAATCCTGTAATAAAACCTGTGGAAATGTAATACTGACTATCCTTTAAGCATATAGGATTGTTCAGTTTGCAGCTATCATTTGTTACTTCACTTCTACATGGCGTGAATGTGTAAGTATGTGTATGTGTGTATATATATTTGAATGAACACACAAATGTAAAAAGAAAAAGGAATAGGATGTCCCCCTCTCTGTGTTGTTCCTGATAGCCCTGCAAATGTAAGGCTTACAGCAAGAGGTGTGGTTATGCAGCATGACCAGATTATTTGATCTAGCAACTATTGTTAAAGATCAGTCAGGCTCCCTCTTTGTGCTTCTTTCCTTTGCTACCATCCATATGTTTCTACCCTTTTGCAATCTCTGGCTATGTTTTCCTCTGCTTACTGAGCTGATTTGTTTCACTGAGGCTGTGGCTACCCTATGGGAATAAAATATGCTGGGGACTGTTCTCTGGACCTGGAACAAAGTAGCAAGATTGCAGATACCTAACAGTCTTCTTCCCGAAACAGCAGGGTCGCATCCAAACTGTCAGCGGAGAGCAGTTCCCTGCTCTGCGCTTGCTGTCAACTTTACCATGCCCATGCATGTGACTGGAAGAGTGCCGAGTTGATTTGGGCCAAAGCAGTGTCAGAGAGAGGACACTCAGTGTAACTTCAGCCTGTGGTCTGGTCCTGTTTTATTTACTATTACAGATATGGCCAGAGGGGTCAGACAAGTGTGAGAGCCAGCACAGGCAGGATGGAACATTGGTGCTGGAACTGAAGAAGGGAGAGGGAAGGTGTAGGGCTGACATTGTCAGGGACCTATGGAAGGGATACCCTTTGGTGCCAGGGAGCTATTACATTAGTTAAGCTGACTTGTCTGACTGTACCCTTCATGTAATTTTATTTTGCAACCAACACCTTCAGGCTCTGCAGGGGGCTGTGAGTGTTGTGCTATTATAACTGCTTTTTCGAAGTCTGATTTAGTCAGCTAAAATGCCTTAGAAGTGAAGGCAAATTGGTATATGAAAATACATATATGACTTCTTAAACAGATTTTCTTATCCTGGATGTTTCATTGAACTGTTATTTTTCTTCCACCTTTCTGTAACTCGGGTGCTTCCTTAGTTAAAAGATGTGGGGAGGCTAAGTGGGGTGGCAGGCAGGCAGCAATGGTGGTACAGGGCTGTTAAACTGGCAAAGAGACACCCTTCATGTCATATGAAGGATGAGCAGAGAGATTAGATGTCAGGAAAATAATTGGCTATATTTTGACATTTTTTGATCATGCAGGAGTGTGAGGCTTGTGATCTCTTTACTGTAGTGAGTGACCTGATTTAGAACTGTGAAGTCATGTGTCCCAAGTATATCCTCTATCTGACACGTCAGTAGCTTGGAAGTGCAAGTACTTGATGTCCATTTGCCAAAAAATGTAGATTCATTGCATTCATACCTGTTGCCAAGACTGCTGTCAGCAATGCTAATTTGGAGTAAACTTTGGTTTTGTGTAATACCTTTATCACAAAGGAAAACCTTTTAAAAAGGTAGGAATTTGTAAATTGCCAAAAGAAAACTGAAGGTCTTTTTCATAGTAAAAAAACCCCAATGACAACAAAAAGTGGAAGAATTTTGTTTCACATTCCATTCTGGGTACTCTGAGTTGTGACATGCTGTTCAAGTTAGTTTATTTTTAGCAGGTCTTATTTATTTATTTATTTATTTATTTATATGTAATAGCTGAGCAACAAAAGTCTGTAAAAATACTCTGAAGCAATGAGTAAAATTGTAGTACACTGAAGAATAAGCAAACTACACAACTTCTGGTGCTGCTTGAAGAAAGCATTAGATTTTGTCTACTGGCAGAATATGAAAGCTAGCCCACTGGGATTATTCAATTTTTAATAAAACAAACCCAAAGAGTTGGAAGCAGAAGGGGCCTAAATCTATAATGTCTGAGGGTCATTCTCTTTTATGGGATATGTCATTCTGTTAAGCTGTATTTAGTTTATCAAATATGTCTTGTTATTATGTCTGGGCAAGGGAATAAAGTTTATCAGTGAAATAAAACCACTGAAAATACACAGTGGTGGTGTTCTCTGATAAGAAGGCGAATTCAGACTTCTTGAATCTCTTCCAGAAACATGTAAATTCCACTGTAGCTTTTCAAATAGTGAATAATCATGGTCTGTTATGTTTGGTGATGAATCATGCAAGGAGCTGCAGATGGTGAGAAGAGTGCAGCTGTGCAGATACTAGAGGAGCGGAGATAGAAGACTAGAGGACCCAAGGGGATGAAGGAGGTGATTGGAGGATGGCTTTACGTGGCTTATGAAAGAGAGGTTAAGACAGCTGAAAGAGTATCGAAGCTGAGTGTGCCAGGGTAAAGCCAAAATTGAAACCTGAGATCTGGGGATGGGGAGAGTGCTGGAGACTGAAAAGGTGGTATACTTGAGTCAGAATGATCTTTGAAGCAAAATTGTAGAATTGGGTACCAAAGTATCTGGACTTCTGTCCCAAGCCAAACCAAGAAGGACATCAAGCCTAGATGTGGAAGTTTAAGCTGTAAATGAAAAGAGAAAACAAGGGTTTACATGTTCCTTTTAAAGGAATACTGGTCATAAGTAGGAGAGCTATTGTAGTAACAGATAGAGATGCAAAGTTGTGGATTTTTTTTTTATTTTGATTGTTCTGAGCAGGACCTGTATACTGAAATTGGAGTGGCAAAATCTGTGAGTTTACCAGGCAGAGAGGTTGTGTCTAACTAGGTGCTCTAAAAAAGAGGGATTGCAAGGCTTAGGTTATCACTGAAGGGCAGGTATGATTCAAGTGAAGCTTTTCATGATCTTAAATCACTAGGCTAAAGAGTCCGAAGCATCTTTCAGTTTTTTGCATTAAGTAATTTTAATTTAAGATATATTTTTCTTTTTTCTTTTTTTTTTCTTTACAGGTTAAAAATATTGTTCAAAACAATAGCTCTTTATTCAGGAAGAGTATTTAAGATGTCTGTATAAACTAGTATTGTTGCCCATGGGTCAGAAATCCTCAGCCAAAGTGAATATTTATTTCAAGGATAGCCAATTACTCTTTTCCTAATAAAGAATGTGAATAGGAGTGAAAATGAGGGACCCTGGAAAACTGTAAAATACACCAAGTACTGACATAACTTCAGGCACTGCCTTTGAAGAAAATAATGCTCCAAAACTGTCACACAGAAAACTGTCTTCAGGATTGTTTTCTCATCTCTTAGTCTAGTTACACAGAAGTCAGGTATATGCGGGATGACCTGCTGTCTCCTCCCTTTACCCCATAGCTTTGAACCTGTGAGCCTTGTCAAATTAGGCAGAGGAATGGTGGTCACGAAAGCATTGAAGTTTGGTAGTTTTTATGAGAGTTGGGAACTGGAAGGAAGAAAGGAAAACACGTTATTTACCCTACCAAGGAAATGATGCAATACAAATTCAGCAATTATCTGTTCTGTTTGGCCTGTCAATTGCCGATCAGCAAAGGATCACTCTCCCCAGCCGGTTGCAACACGTTGCTCTGAACCAGCTACAGCATGTTTGCTGTTTGCACAGTCAGTAGTTCAGGGACGCTCTGTGGGGAGAGGGAACCGCAAGTGTAGTGAGAAGGGAAAAGAGCAGGGAGACATGATAAGATGATGTGGAGTGACAGTGGTATGAAAAATTTATGTCTTTGGGAGCAAATCATTAGAATTTAAAGCTTTTGCATTGCTCCGCCCTAAAGTTGCCCTGTCACTGGGGTTTTAAAGCTGGCAATTGTAAAAAAACAAAATTAATTCTGCCCTTCAGATTTGTGTACGGTCACAACTTACTGCTCTCAAAATTTTATCATGTTGTCTAAACTCACAAAATTATATGCAACTTCAAAAATGTCCTTACCAGTCAACAAACACAAAATTACTTATTATCCGTAATATATATTATTATTGTGCCATGTAATCTAATACTATTGTCATATATAATACGTGGGTCTGAATTCAGTTAAAATACTTGTCACAGGAACATTCCTTTGCTCTTCTACTGAAGAGTAAACAAGGTTGAAATCATATGGGAATAATAAATATACTTACAGAACAAAAGATTAGTTAATTATTTCTTATCTTTTGTTTTACTGCAAATGTAAACTTAAGAGAGGTGTTGGTTTTTTTATAACACAGCAAGTATTCTAAGTCCTAAAGTGTATGTTACTACCAGTTTTGTCAACGAGGAATTACCGAAAATATATGCCAAGTGCTATCACACATAAAGTTCTGTAGATTTAAAACAAGAGGAGTTCTTATATCCTAGCTTATAAGAACATATTTTAAGGTATCCATACACGAGACATAAAGATTGTTGAAATACTATCAGAGTTTTAGAAAGCACATCAAAGTCTTTGCTTGACTGCAGAAGTTTGTGGCAATTGGGACTCTTTTTTTAATAAATACATTATGTCTAGAATTTCACATTTGTTAGTAAGAGTTACTAGAGAGCTTTGCTTGTAAAAGTTATGACATCTTTCTGGAAGGAACAGTGATGCATGTTTTGGTGGTGTGGTTTTTTTGTTTTTCACAGGCATGTGAGCAAGTAAAATTCTCAGTTATAGAGGTTTATGTAATAACACAGTCTATATGTTTAATGGAAAATGGCCAAACATTTTGCCTTGTGCTGTCTCTGTATGTATTAGATTATAATTGACAATTTTAGTTACAGAGATGTCTTTGATTTTATTTTTTTTTTTTTTTACGTTGTGACATTTTGGGTTTTTTTGCACTATGTGATGAAAATGTACTCTACAGGAAACTTAGCAAGGGGCTTACATTTTGTTTACTTCAAAAATTGGTTATATTGGAGATAGTCATTTATTCACTACACTAAAATACCATCTATACATGCCTTTTACCCTCAGATGTCTTTATCCTTCAACAAATGGAGTATCTGCAGAATATCAGGGTATATGTTAGAAAATTGTCTAGAAGCACTTTGCATAATCCAAGATGCCCTGATCAAAATGTGTAAGGAAACAATTGCAACATTCCAGTTTAGTCTTAAGGATCTAATTTCCAGTGAGCAGCATGTTAGGACAGATGTGTAGGCTGTTTGTAAATGCTGTCCACATTGGAATAAAAAATTTGACTTCACCACTCAAACTTTTTACTAGATATTATTTTTAGGGAAAAAAAGATAATGATTTAGGACATCTAATATGTCAATGCAATTCATAAGACATAGTTTTTGTGGGATTTCTGGTTTCTTGCTTTTTTTTAATTCTCTAAATTCTAGGCATACCATGCAACCAGATTTAGCCTTGATCTGAGCACTGATTTCTGAAGTCGAGGTTATCCCTAGCTGTTAATTAATTAAAAATCTTGGCTTGTGTAATTAGCTTGTCAGGTACGTGTACAGTATTGCAAAACTTAGAAAGAAACCAAAGCAGATTACTTCCAAGTAGATGGGTAAAGAGTTTTGGGACCCGTGGAATGTAAGAGAGCTTTGAGTTCATTAACATGGTAATAAAAGTGTAGTGAACACTGGTGATGAAATACTGAGATGACACCTTTGTGTGACCTTGGATCTTGGATCAAATAACAAATACATAGATGTTGTGTTTGTCTGAATGTTGCATTCGTTCAAATATCAGTCATAAATCAAATCCTAGCTTTTAATGTACATGTAGAGGAAACAGCCTCTTAAATGATGCATCACATCTTTGTTTCTCGTTAGTTGTGTTCTTTGCCTATAAGTGTTCAGCAAACACAGAAAGCATCTGTGTGCCAAATAGTATATTCTTTTAGCTTCATTGCCTACAAGATGTTGTCGTGAATGATTTAGAATCTGTACAAGTGCGAAGCGCAAATTGCTATGGCTGCTATGGTTAACATGTAATCATTTGAAAGTCTTGCTCAAGCATGAAATAATTTGAGTAGAACGTAACACAGACTCGAAGAGATACTAATATTGAAATGCACTGGTTAAAGAGCAAAACCTGAAGATTCCTTGGAGAGAGGAAAAGAAAAAGGGAGAATGTTGCAGGCATAAAGCTGTGTGTATATATATAACAGTGAAGTGGGGGGTTTATTAGAAATGGTGATGAGCTGTTAAGTAGTACTTGTGGAACTTGAGAGAGCACGCACCAGAGAACACGGAGTACTCTATAGCATAGTGGTTACTAAGATGTTGCCATGGCTTAGTTTATTCTGAAAAAATATCCTATTGTTCTTTTGAATCTCTTCTTAATAAAATATACTTGCTTCATTTGTTATGCCTCAAGAATACTGGATATTATTAACACCAATCTGAATATTTGCATCACATATGTTAATAAATACTGTAATAAACTGTATAAACGTCCCTCATACTGTTGTCCAGGCTGATTTTCCTTTCTTTAATGCCATCTTAATAATAGTATGCTTATTCTATAGATTAAGCTTGTAGTCAATTCTCAGCTGTGTGTCAGAGCTCATGATTTACTATAAAACTGGAAACAGAAACAGGGTAAATAGAGATAGGAAAAAAAAATTATGAATTAACAGTTTAGTAGGATTTCGAGGCATCTTGGCAATAGAAGTTGAAGCAAGACTGAAGATTTTAACACAAAGTTCTCCACTCAAGTCTTTGACAGTGCTTGCTTGGTTTAGAGTCAGGAATCATCTAGACATCAAACTTGGATATAATGTAGTTCAAACAAACAAACAAACCCAGAACCTCAAGAAGCCTCAACCAAACCAACCAACCAACAAAACCCAAACAACAAAGACCCCACCCAAACCACTTCTTGAACGAAATGGTAAAGTGCATGAGAACATTACAGGTGACCAATAAACCTAATATATAGTTTGTTAACTAGTATTACTGTTGTCTGATACTGAAGTCCTGACTAGTTGACTCCTACAAGAATTTAAAGGATTCAAACAGATTTAAAAGAGAGATTTGAAAGCTTTACTTTGACATACAGGTACTTCAGACTTTAGCTTCAGTTGAACTTCCACTGGAAAGAAATGTAGGTGGTCTTGTTCCCAATTATAAGTATAAGCAAAGTATCTACTTTTGGAATACAAAAACTCACATTTAGGGGGGAAAAAAAGTAAAAATCTCAGTGTCCTATTGATCTTCTATGTGGAGTTTAATCTATTTGTGCTTGACAACAAACTAACCTCTTGAAACTGAAGGCAGAAAGAAATGAGATGGGGAAAAATAGATTTTTCCTTTATTAGCAGGACCTTGCTGTAAATTCGAGTACTGTCACATTTGATGCATCTGATGTCCATTTATGTGCAAGAAAGCAAGTGTAGCTTTAGACGGATGTAAACTTGAGGTGATAGACCTGTAAGTCTTGTCTCTGGAGCCTGAAGGCAAAGGTTGCAAAACCTTTATGGCCCATTGCTGATTAAGTCAAATCTGGCTCCTGTTGTTAAAGGTGTTAGTGGCTAATTTAAAGGCAGGCTTTGGATCTCATTCTACTGGTAACCTAGAACTGTGGTATTTCTTTTTTACATCTTAAGTTGACTTCTGTCTGCTAGAGGTTGACTAGTCTAAACTCGTGGATCAAATATGATGAAATATATTTTCTGGTCTTATATAAAAACAGTGTAAAAGTCATACATGTAAATGCAAAATGTTCTCAACCGAATTCCTAGTTGAGAGGCTTGTTGAAGTAAAATTTCCTGTTAGAAACCCATTTGATGCTAGGATGTTGTTTTATTCTTTACAAGCAGCTGAAGTCTTTGAGTTAGAGTCTACTCTCAGCTTGAGTTTCCAGCACTGGAATTACTATTTTGTTTTATTTACTTTATTTATTGGAGCATGTTATTTCAACTCAGAGTAAATGCCTGTATCTTCCATTTACTGGAATTCTGTGCAGGTTCTAATGCTGGAAGGATGATTAATAACTGTGGGATGTGCATGATCTGCCGAACCTGTATGACAGTTCTATGGCTCAGTCAAAAGCTGACACTGCTTAATGTTACAGAGAGGCTGTCTGATCTGTGGAGCAGTTTTCAGCTCTCATCAGAGACATGAGAGGCACGGCTGCCTTAGTGGAGGCAGTGCAAGTGCCTGGTTTACAGGCCCAGCCTGTTGCATCCAATTATTTGATTCTTTATAGAAGTTGAGGCTGCGCGTGCATATATATTTGTTGGCAGTGCAGCATATGTAAACTAACCCCTAACCGCTTATTTCTGCTCCTTCCACTGAGCCAGCACAAATATTTGTGAGGCTTTGCAGTGAACTGAATCAGATAAGCAATCTGATCAAAAAGTCCTGCTTTTTAATTTGTAATCGTGGCCTCAAAGATCGATCGTGGCTCTAGAAAGTCCATTGAGTTCTGCTCAACCCTAACATGTAAGTGAGGTACTTGACATTAGGTGAGGTGAATACCCTTCTTATGTCTGTTTTTTGAAAATTAATTTCTGTGTTGTAATTTTTTTCTCCATTAGTAATTGCATCTGTTGTGTGACAGTGAGAGGGTATAATATTTGGGATAAATAGTTTAATTACCTCCCAAGTAGTTTTGCTGCTGCCCTGTTGTTAGTTACTTCTTAATTATCATAGAATCATAGACTGGCCTAGGCTGGAAAGGACCTTAGAGATCGTTTAATCCAACCTCCCTAACGTGGGCAGGGACACCTCTCAACTAGATCAGGCAACACATGGGGACCGAACGGGGATCGAACCCGCGCCCTTGGTGTTATCAGCACCATGCTCCAACTGGCTGAGCTAACCGGCAAAACAAACAACTTTTTGAACTATTTGTAGTATAATGCATGTGTTCCATAATTGAAAGAAAACATTGGAGGAAGTTGTGAATATATAATCATGAAGGTATAGAAAGCAGTGGCATAGTCTTAAAGCAGAAATATTGCATTTAAAAGGGAGATGAGTGGCCATATTCAGAGACATTTAAGTTTCTTTTAATATATTCTAGGCAGTCGGACTCCAGAGAGTCAGGACCCATGAAGTAGCTTCTAACATGTGCCACTAAATACTGTAAAGAAGCTACAGGGAGATGCCAACAGGGGTTGAAGCTGGCTCAGTAACTGTAAAATAGTGGCTGTTAGTGATTATGTCATTGTTCTCTGTATTTTTTCTGTATTTTTTCAGTCTGTGCTTTTCCCCACTTCCTTGGCTGATTAGTTGCTTTTTTACTGTCTTTCTGTTTCCATGTTAGGGTCTGCCGAAATTTTCATAGCTGGGCAGTGTTAAGCAATCATTTCAGTAAGTATTGTGGGCTTTTTGGTCTTTGTAGGTTGCAATATTAGTGCAAATGCTAAATTTTTAACTGTGTCTTTGTATATCCTGCAGTTGTAAGCAATTCAGAGGTCTTTGGCAATCCAAGATGACTTTGTACATTTTGCCTTTAACTGAGTGTTTTTATAATCATAGAGATATAGGTTTTAGATTTTTTTGCTTGGGAGGGACGTAAATGTTAAACAGATGTTCTTAGAGACTTAAATTTCTATTAATGCAGAGACTGCATTATGGCTGCTCTGTACTTAAATAATATGTAAGGAGTCTTCTGTGTTTAATATGTCTACCTCCTCTTTGACAATCCTTGTTTCTTTTTTCTACAGAATTTGTATCCTGATGTTATATTTTACTGTTGCTAATACTTTACTTCATACATGGCAGGCGTTGTATGTTAGTATCTCCTTACATATATTCTTTTAAAAGTGATTTGCACCAGGGAAAATGTAGATTTGTAGCATTACCTTGTAAATTATATTTTACAATTTTACTAAGTCATTTCCTTATTTTTTCAGAGTAAAAATAACTGAACAACTAACAAAACAGTGGCATTCTAAGAACTGACATTTTTTGTTAAACTAGTGGGAGCCTGCGTGCCAAATGTCATCTATATTGCATGATACAATTGTTTCTGGCAACGTCATTTCTATATAGTTGGAAAACATCTGTTTTGCATATTCCACAAGTTCTTACTGCTGATTTACTTGTCCACCATGTTAATTCAGCTGTTTAAGCTGTCTTTAAAAGTACTTGCTTATGGTGTTGGCTATCTACTTGTGTGGAAAAGTTGATAGAAATGGTTAATTTTCAATACAAGAATCTTGCCTTTCCTCTCTTTTTGGACCATGTATTTTAAAATCCAATGGAACAGAAAATCTTTGGACCAAAGGAATGCAGCTGCCTGGTTCAGTAAGTTCTACTTGGGTTTGGCCAAGTAATACAAAACGAAAAAAAATACTCCCGTATTGTATTTACTGCTTTTACTATCAATCGGCAAAATATTCACAGTATCTCAAAGCTTTATCAACTCTTCCCATGCAAGATTATGTTATCTCTGCATCTTCTGATGCAGTTAGGGAAATGTGTTCAGGGAAGGAAAATAAAACTCATCATGGTCCCTACTTTCTGAAGCCAGAAGACTTGCTGTGTGGCCTGTATTCTTCCTTCAAGAAACCCTCTAGTGTTCCTTCAGCTCTGCAGGTATTTATGCATCAGAGAGGAAAAAAAATGTCCTTCTATCCTTTTGCTTAGGCAAAGAATGATCTTCCTTTTTGATCAACCAATAAAGTAACAGCTTTTGCCTTCTGCAGACTAATGTAGACCAGGCTGCCTTACAAGCTGTGTAATTCCACTTACATTTAGTGCACTGCCCAATTATGAGGGGAGTGATCTGGGAAAAGAACGTAATTGTTTGGTACGTATGCCCATTCTACCATAGGGCATAAAAAAAATGAGGAAGCATTTTTTATTTCATGCTTAGTAAACTCTCTTTGTCTTAGGTTCTTAATACTTAATAAAATATAAAATATTACTAGTGTGTAAGATTACAAAGTATGAAGACTGAATCAAATGTGACAGGATAGAGGAGAAAACATGCAGTCTTTCCTAAGTAGGAGACTGGACTTCATAATTTAGGTGCCAAATTTTGTTTTCAGTTATTTTTATTTGCAGTTATTTTTTGTATGTTGAATAAGGATGTTTGAAATACCCTGTAGCTTACATATTTCAAGCTACTTCTATGCACCTAAGTTTACTAATAGTATCTACCGCACCCAGTAGTTTTATATGTGCTGTATTCAGCCACAACATTCTCGGCATGACCTAGAGGTAGTGGTTGTTTCAACTGTAACCTTGATATTTGCAAGCAGGCCCTTTACACGATCAATTTGTTTATGCAGTAAATCCAGACTTTGATACTGCTTCTCAGAGACCTTTGCATCTCACATCCTGTTTCCTTTCAGGGATTGTCCCTAATGTGGCAAGTATTAAATATAGAAAGGCCAGGGTTTTAGTCTTCCACCATCCTTTTCAAAAAATGAAGTAAATAACTGATTGAGGTATGATTAGGTATTTTTCTTTGACAATCTGACTGAAATTTCTTTAAGACCTACTTCAAATTTATAGATAAGTTACTCATAGGGTGTTTGCAATGTAGCGTTGGGAAAAAAAGGACTTCTGAAAACAGACATATTTCAGAGATACCAAGCTGTGAGAGAGCATCAGTAAAACCTGTTCATACTTAAAACCATAACTGCATGAAATTGTGTTCTTATTTTTCTATGTCTTACTCTCTTGTTTTCATCTTATTTTGTGTCTGTTTGTATGTGGGTGTAAGAAAAGGGAGTAGTATGGAGTCTAAAATGTTGTATGGGAAACAAAATCCTCTGCCAATGTCTTTGTGGCACAGAATTTTCCTGTGGTCTTAAGAGTAAGAAGAAATGTTGACTTATACAGATGCTTGAGCGGAATCATCATGCTGCAACTACCACATCTACTGTTTTAACATGTGCAGCATCTTTCATAAAGCAAAATACTCTCCATAGATATTGGTTAAGTGAGCCTCATACTCATTACCCTTTTTATTTTAGAAGTTTTATTTTCATAAAAGCAAGGATCAATGCATTTTGAGTGAAACATGCCGATGAAAGCGTATGCATGTGTAAACATGCACAAAATACAGGGAGGACAGAAGGCAGTTTATTGCATGAGTTCTAGATGTTTTACTTCAAGGTTTTCTGTGCCTATGAAAAAAAAAATTAATCACAATTTTAAAGTAATGAAAATATTAGTATGTTTTGACAGTCTACAGAAATGGTTATGTAATGGCTGTGCTTGCTTGTTAATCATTGACAAGAACCGTAATTATTAAACAGCTGTGATTTGTGTTTGAAATGTAGTGTTTGAAAGTACAAAAGGGTATGCCATTTAATAGCTAAAACAATATGCACTTCATTTCTATTTCACTAGCTGTTAGGTTGTTCCTGTATAAATTCAGCTAAGACGACTGCTGAATTTTAAGTGTTTACTGTAAATGTAGAAAAGCACAGTGCAATCTGGGCAGTGGCAGACACGCTGCTGAAAGAGCTGTTGCCATGTTCAGAGCTCAGCTATCAAGCCTTTCCTTTGCTGTCAAGTAATGCCTGTTTTGTTTCAAGGTAGACTTCAGTGGTCCCTTAGCTTTTTAAAAATACTTGTACTTGACAAAGAAGTGATACTTGGAGAGATATATGTCATTCAGTAGGGAACCTAAAGTTACATTGGCTACAAGAAGCGTAGTGCCTTCCGGAACTTCCCCAGCTTTCTTGGGACAGAGTATTCATGCTGCATATCTGCAGAGGAATATAATGTTTCTATGCCGTAAACAACTGTTTTATCCAGAGAGAACTTCATGAAGAGCACACTAGAAGAGCAGTGCTGATCAGATGCTCTGCCATTCTGTTCTTCCATTTTTGTCCATGGCTCCTTACGAAGAGAAATTTGATATTCTCCCCTGGATTGCTGAAGAATAGTTGTTATTCTTAGCTATCATTACAAAAGCAACGTGCGTCAAGTTTTCTTTACTCTTTTCCCTCGTCACCACAAAATTGGTTACAGTACAGTACAATGTTCTGTTGCATTGTAAAAATAATTAGGCATCACAATCTGTATTGCTTGGATGCTCTTGAAATAAAAGCTACACCAGCCTTTCAACTGATCCCTTCAAAAAGGCATTGAGATGTGCATGAAAACTCTTGTATTTGCTTATAAATATTCTTATACAGTGCTTGTGATCTGGCACAATGTCCTAATGAGTACTTAACATATCAAACTGGATAACTTAATTTGTTAGTTATTTTTAAATACAGCCGAACTATGCATAGTGATAGGGTAGCAGTGTGACATGTCAAGGTAAAATCAACAGTAGCATACCTGTTGTACCTAACTGGTGCCAGAAATCATGGGTAAATTCCAATTTTTTGTCTCCTAGGTATTCTAATTTGCTACACCGTGTGATACAGAACATATTTTCATTTTCCAGTTAAAACTATCCTGTTTTGAAGAAATTGTGCAAATGGATCTTTACGAAGGGTCTTTGTCTTATTTGATGGCAAGTTAGTAATAGTGACAGTATCTGTTTTGGTTTTTTCTGTTACTCAAGACGGAAGAGTAGAATTCTATCTCGTTTGATTCATAGCATCAGATATTTAGAGATACGATTCTTAGAATTTGTGATTCCTTCCAGTCTTCAGCTTACAGACTGCCTATTGTATTTACCTTGTATTTACCTGAAGTTTTAGTGTTTATTTTCATAAAGAACTTTTTAGTGTGTGAACTTAGTAAAATGTGTAGAAGGTCTGGATTTTGCTGTGTGTTTGTGTATGCTACTCCTTTAGTTCTATCTTTTGAGGCATATGGTAAGCTATTACAGTGGAGGAAGAAGAAATCTGTATCTTTGCTCTACAATAGCATTTGGCTTGGAAAAAATGTGTTACAAGTGAAATACTGCAACTATTCTTTTCATGAATTGCAGGAAAGAGAATCTAACTAGACAATGCTAAGCAAACTTTTTTTAACTTCAGCATAGTTTCTTTCAAAACAATAATGCATAGAGCTGCAATAAATTGCCCAAGGATGTGCAAAACGTGTTGTTCAGTCATCAGAGCTTATAATTACACTACAATTTCAGTTTCCCCTTGTACCTGAGGGGTTAACATTTTTATGTCTGCTCACTTGTCTGAAAATGAATAGTAGGTACATGGGATGCACCACTACAGCCTTTTGGTATAATAATTAAAAAATTTGGGTACTCTGAAAATCAAAGGAAAGTTTTGCTAAGTGTATATGCTTTAAAGGACATTGATTGGCTGCAAAGATATGAATTGTGGAGTAGAAAACTTTATGTAATACAGATTTTTTGCTTTTAAGTGTTTGGTTTGCTTTACAGTCATGTAACAAACATACTGGAAAACACTATAGGGGCGATATATATACACCATTGGCTTTCCGTGAAATGGAGTGTGCACTGATAATTGACCAGAAAAATAAATCATTTTAAAACTGTGTGTGCATTACAAGGTCGTTACAAGCATAACTTTTAGTCTTCCTTAGAGCAGGTCATTCTACCTTTGGTTACATCTGTGTAATAGCTTGCCAAGTTGTGTAAATGTAATTGAAGGCAGACTTTTGCCATCAGCCTGGCGATAAGAGGCTTAATTTTAGATAACTTGCTTCAAAACATTTTGAAGATTTTTTTTCATAACTGAATACAAGTGATAACTGCCTTTTTTCATTAGTATGTAAAGCAGTAGTTGTCAGTTTTTATTACTTTTAACTGTACCCTTTTGATTAATTATATCAGAAAAAAATATGTTTTTTCTCCAGAATAAATGCCTGATTTTCATAGGCTGAATCTCTCACAGATTATCAAAGAAAAGATTTGATTTCTTAATATAAAATGTTTAGTGTCATAGGAATTGAACTAGTCTGTATTTGAAACTTTAAATAAAATCAAAGGAGATTATTATTTTATTTACCATAACATAGCACTTTTATTGTAACATCAGCATTTGTATATGCTTATATAGCGAGTCATTGGCAGCTTCAAGCTTCACAATAAAGTGCAGTAAACGTGTGTTCTTTGCAAAGGGCAGCGTTGAGCAGTAACCACAGTAACAGCCGGAGCTCCTCTAATGCCCGCATGTATTCATTGCACGGACAAGGCTGCCGCAGTGTGTGTTTGTTCTCGTTCTGAGTACAACGCAGGCATTAGGTGCTCGGTGCAAAACATGAGTTTCTGTTAGCAGAAGTGTATCTGTGTGGCAGTAGTGTCATTCTGCAGTACATTTCCTAATTCCTTGTCTGAAGAACTAAAATTTGCAACATTTTCTTAGGAATCTGTGCTGTTACTCAAAGTTGATGGTGCTGGTGGCTAGCTTTATAGGCAATTTAAAAAACTTATTTCACTGGAGGAAATAAAACTAACTCTAGGAATTGCAGATATATCACATTCTGTATACTGGAGCATTGTTGCTGAAGGTATTCGCTGACCGATCAAAAAGGGTTAGTTTGCCCACTTCTGCAAAGATTTAGTATAAGACAGTAGTTTGTTCTCTGCAGTGTTGTAAGACCTGCCAAACAACTTTCAAAGTGATGAGAACACAGGACCAAATCAACATATCTAAAGCTTTTAGATAAGGTGAGCAAATACTGTTCAAACATAATGTGTGTACATATTTATATTTGTTATTTTTCTGTAAGGTTTGGTGGGAAGTGTATAATGCCTGCTATACAAACACAGTATGTAACTTTTATCAGCAAAGGAGAGAAAACAACAATCTACAGAATGGTTGTCATAACTTTAATTCATATTGAAGTATTTTGGGGAGGGGTTGTTTTTTCCTATGTCCTGTTGATGAGTCATGTTGTCTAAAGCTTCTGGATCAAAGCAATGTCGAATAATATTCCACTTTTGGATTAACATATTCTATGTGCCATAACTTATTCCAATACTTTAAACAAATAAATATTCAGATACTATAAGTACAGGATTTTTTTAAATTATTCTTTCACCAGTGTAAAGAAGTTTAAGTGACTGCTCTACTTGATCAAAATGGTGGACACGGAAAACCAGCTCTATCCCCTTACTCCCTTGGAGGAGGATGATCTAGGCAGCCCTTTATCAGGCGAGTTCCTACAAGATATGGAGAACATTCAAGACCTCTCTCAGTCTCTAGGTGATGATAGCTCTGGAGCTTTAAGTTTAACGGAGTTCCAGTCACTGGGAAATGGGCCAGGATCTGATGGATCAATTAAAACAGGTAAGAATTTGCTTTACCATAAAACTTTCTTTTATAAATACATAGTGATTGCATTAAAAAAGTTTTTAATTTCAAAAATTGTTTTTTACTAAGTGGCACTAGAAATATTTAAGCCAATTATAGCATGGTCTTAAAATATGTAAGGCTAAAGTTAGTTTATTAGACAAACATCACTGAAAAATTACTGTAACATAAAGTTACTATTTTAAATTATTGGTATCAACACCTTTTACAAAATATTTTTTCGAAATTGCTATTACTAGCAAAGAAGTTACTATGTATTGTAGTCATGTAGGAAGTCACAATATTGTACTAAAGAAATTCTCCATTTTTTAAAGATTCTTCAAATCACATACATTTGAAAAGTATTGTGAAATGTTTGCCAAAAATTGGTAATCTAATCTTTAAAAGCTCACCTAGAATTTTAGTGTATTTTAGTGTACTGATGCTTTGAACATGCTGTTTTCTCCCTCTTCTCAAGAATAACATTGTTACCTGATGACTTCTACCCTGGTTAAAGTAACAGTTTCAGAGTGCTAATGCATTGCATAGTCTTTAGTCAAAAGATCTTTGTGAGAGGCTTTGTCTGAGAGATCAAAATGGAAATAACTGAAGTGGTGTGGGACACTGCAATAATGTCAGTAAGGTATTCCTTTTGAAATTGTGATTTTACAATCTTAACAATAGAACTTTAAACTTTCTGGTTGTTTTACATTATGTTTTGTTTTGAGAGTTTCTTGATTTCCAGGCTGTGATTGCTATTTTTACTTTGCAAAAACTGCACTAGTACAGCTGAGGTGTGCCTCTCTGCTAAAGTAGTTGAAATGAATAGTGTGAATTTCGAAGGCCTCTTGGCGCTGTTGCCCAAAGGAATGTTTGTAGAAATTTTGTGTCCCTTTGATTGCAGACATTCGCAATAGACATGACTTCTACAGAAAAAGTAATTACATCCGCGTCATCTTTCTGACACAGGAGGTGTTTTTTTAAATCATAGAATCATTAAGGTTGGAAAAACCTTCAATGATCATCAAGTCCAACTGTTAACCCAACACCACCATGACTACTAAACCATGTCCCGAAGTCTACACGTTTTTTGAATACTTCCTGGGATGGTGACGCCACCACTTCCCTAGGCAGCCTGTTCCAGTGCTTTAGCACCCTTTCAGTAAATAATTATTTGTGTGTACATTTGCACAAGTCCAACAATAATTTAAATAGCTTCTACTTTCACTTTCTAATTTGAGTATTCAGTGTTTATCACAAAGCATTTTAGTTTTGCCAGTAGAGAAGATGGAAAAAGTAAACTTCTAAGGCTCGAATTCCATAAGGCAAGTATAGGAGAATCACACTTTAAAAAAATCCTGGGTCTTAGGCTGTTTTTGATGACTGCCTGTGGGCTTGGCAGTGCTGGCAAGGCAAACTGAGTTCTATGCCAAGGTTTTTTCCAACATAATACTTGCTGACCTACATTCATGAGTGTTTCTTAATCTTTCTGTTAAAATAACACACCCATTAATTTGCTCAAGTCTTGTGGTGCAAGTTGCAAGATGGAAGATAAAAGAAATTCTGGCCCCAGAAAATATTTTCCTCAAATAAGGTAGAAATATTAATTGAAATAATTACAGTTGGAACATGTTAGTTTTGTGGCATGTTTATCTATCTAGTAGTAAAATATCTGGAGAGTTTACTTCATTGGACAGAATGAAAAGCAGAAGTGCTTTCCCCATTATAATCAAAAGGTAGGATACCTGAGTAAGGCTTCTATTGCTGGATTATCTTAGAAGCAGACATTTGTGTTACCTTCTTTTTAATATCTGTTCATTCTTTCTACTGATGTGCAGGAGCATACTTTCACTTTGAGAAAATTCTTTAGTAAGAGAAGCTGCCCAACCACATTTTAGGCCTCAGTTTAGATCATCTTTTAAAACTATGAGTAGGTCTTCGACAGGCAACGGCACTATAAGTGTAGCCTAAGTGTGACAGCATGAGCTAGGAATATGTCTTTTGTCATACGATGGCAGTAGAACTTAGGCTCAGCACTATGACACAAGAAATGGAAGATGTAACATTAAGATGAGCAGTTGGTAACCTTCCTGGAAAGAACAAGTGACAGGTTGAACAGTGACACTTGAAGTCGGGGGGTGTCTATTTTATGGTGTAGTTGTTGGGTTTTTTTCTTTTTATATTTTGTACTGTTTGTCTTGAGCGGTAGATGCATGTTGAATACTGCTTTTCAGTTTCAAATTTGTTATTTTTGTAGACAGTATATGTGCATTTTTATGACTGAGAAAATTTCCTTGATTTAAAAGAAATATTAATTCAGTACTTTTTAGCCAATTATTTTAAGTCGTGGGTTAAAAAAATCCGTATTTGCATCAGGTTGAGAATCATTGGAAAAAATCAAAGTGAAAAATGGAACATGGGAAAATCAAAAAAAGCTTGGTTTTCTCTTTTGTGTGGTGCATATTTACTGAATCAAGAACCATTATCCCCCTTCTAGTTCTTGTTATCAGGGTTGCTTTGATAAGGCTTTTTGTTTGTTGACATGTGTGTCTCATCAAAATTAGCAGGGTACACCCTGTATGTTGTTTGTGTTTGCACTCTTAATATGAATATTAATTATCTTTCAAACACTTGTGGCCAAATTATTAGTTAGCTTAATGACTATTAACTCATGATTTTTTTTTAGAATAAACTCATTTTTGTGTGGATTTGATATAGAAGTGGTACCAATCTTGATAGTATAGTATTTATGAAGTGTTCCTTTTTCTTTTAGACACCCTTTCACCAGCATCCAGTCCTTCATCCATTAATTTTGCCACAGCTCCAGGTAGCATAGATGAATCACCCAGTGGAGCATTAAACATTGAATGTAGAATTTGTGGGGATAAAGCCTCAGGCTACCATTACGGAGTACATGCTTGTGAAGGTTGTAAGGTACAGTCGTAATTTTCTTTTTAAGAACCTAAATCATGCTGCTTTATTTACAGGCTTATATGAAGATAAACATTGGTTACATAAATGTTTAATTAATATAATTCTAGCCATTACAATTATTTAAATAATAAACATACCTGTGATCTTTTTTTCTGAGATAAATTGTTCAGATACTATAACTGGATACTGTAACTCAATACCAGACCTTCATCAAGCGGGGGCAATTCACCATGATAATTTTAATGCTGCCTTTCTGGATACAGTTTGTTAAACACTAAAACATCTTAAAACACTAAACTGTGACTAAAAGTCAAAGCCTGCTTGCTCCACTAGTGTTTTATTTGTGTTGGGAGTATGGCTGTGAGAAGCATGTGAGTTTTCTACATTTCCATTATAACAGTAACAAATCCTGAATTTCTCATCTCTATCACATTCTGCCTGAATCACTTAAGTGTTGTACCTCTTGTAGTTTTGGGGCCAATGCATGTCTCTGCAGCAAATTAATGTTAGCATTAATGTATGATTTGGGGGATTATATGACCCATGAATTATAAGATTATTTTCTTTTTCCTTCTAACATTTTCTATTTTTTTTACTAAATTATGAGATAAATAATTTTGTATGTGTACATTTTTCTTTCATGCACGTTGTCAGAATATGGTAATTTGAAAATAAATCTTGTGAAATAATGGTAGAATGTCTGTTAGGGATGTGGAGCCAGTTCATAGTCAGTTGTGTGGCACAGTCTAAATGACATGTTGTTATGTCATGTGAAGCAAAATGTTGCAATGTCTCTAAATTTGATGACCCTTGGATTTTGTAGTATGAGGCTAACCGTACGTTGCATTATCAAGACATCACGGTAAGATCTGTTGAGTTACAGGCTTTTCTGTAATGCTCATTTCTGTATATTTGGCTTTTTCTATACACTGTACTATGTTGTCATACCCTTCACATTTGCTGGATGAAGAAAAGATGTGTTAAATCTCTGCATTTGTGTGACTTACACATATGAAAGGTAAAAGTTACTTCTGACAGAGGCCACTGAGAGAATGCATACAAAATATGTGACTCTTGCTTAGCCCTTAAGAGCAAATCTGCTCGGGTACTCTGGGCTCTCGGTCCTCTCCTGGCAAAGAGGACTGGGAGCTTGTCCATCCTTTTGTGTTCTCCATTCTATACTTGCCTTCATACAGACCACTTCACTGCATAGATTCTTACCTTTGGACAGGTTTTACTTTGCATGTTGTTTTGCTAGTGACATCAATAAACAATAAAATAAAAACAAACTGTATGATTGGAGGTCATCAACATTCTTTAACATTACATGCTGGTTTTTTTAACTTTTTATAGGGTTTTTTTAGAAGAACAATTCGTTTAAAGCTCATCTATGATAAATGTGATCGCAACTGCAAAATTCAGAAAAAAAATCGTAATAAGTGCCAATACTGTCGTTTTCAAAAGTGCCTTTCAGTTGGAATGTCACATAATGGTAGGTAAGAGTACCCTTAATAATTTGTTTGTTCCTACCTGGAGCCTGTTTCTGGAAGCAGGCACTTGGATAACATTTTTACTTATACATATGGATTGAACTTCAGGTTTTTACAGTGCACGTTGTGATGGGGGACACCAGTTTCCCTAAGGAGTAGTTAATGTAGTTGATACACAGCTGCCAAATGTACTGTTATGAGCTTTACACAGTGGTGCTGGATGTCTGTCTATATGCATGTTCATTTAATTGCTTTCTTCTCCCAAAGCTCTGGCACCATTACTCCCATTGAAATAAATTTCAGTACTGGAAGGATTCTGATCAAGAGCATTGTAGAGGAGTAGGAGGAGAACAACTACCTCATGGTGGGAGGGAATTACGTAGGATGGATATCTGCAGGAAACGAGACTGCATTATTTTCCAGGTTACGGTGCAACAGCTCTTGGGCTGATGGTTTGGGGAGTGTCAGGGGAAGGTAAGATCTGTGCTGACTGTGGAAGTGGTAGTTCGCTTGTTAAACAGAATGGTAAAAATGCAGAGTGTTTAGATATCCAGCTTAAAATTTGTATTATTGTTTGGATTAATGATTTAAGATAAGACTGGTAAGCCTGTGGCTTACAGGCCAATTTCAACCAGCAAGGCAGTGTTATGCACAGAATGCAGCTTGCTAAGCAACTTTGGTAAAGAGGGAGAGGCCAAGCCATGAGAAAGCACATAGGTCTGATAGTGTCAAGGCTGAACCTAGGAGCACGTGCGATTTGAGAGTAGGTGTAAAACAGGCAAAAACGGTGAGCTAGGTGAAACATTGTGGGTTAGGAGATGAACTTCTAAAGAAACTATGAGTCAGCATAGCTGGGGTGGGGATGTGGTTGGCAAAGCTGCCTGTGACATTGTAGTCTAAAGTCCTAGCAAGAGACATTGGGAGAGTTGACTTTCTGGTTCTGGGGAAGTCTGGCTCCCTTGTGGTGATGAGCCTTGACTGAGATTAAAGTCCATTGAGAGAGGGTTCATAGCTCTGCAAGACTGATGATAACTTTCCTGAGGCAGCAGACTTGGCAAGAGTGTGCCAGCCAACAAAGTAACATCTCAGGGGCATGAATTGCGCAGGGAGCTGTGCTGGTTGACAGGAATTAACATTCAGCTGAAGCTGTTTCATCCTACTAAAATGCTGTGGGCACATGGACTCCAGATTCTGAACAGGCCTTCCATGCTGAACTTCCATTGAAGTTCAGAACTGCTTCAGATCATGCCTTATGTCGTGAGACACCGTCTTACGTCATGAGAAAATTCTTTGGGCATGCTAAAGGGCTAATTCTGTACAT
>NW_009696119.1:27558-39064 GCF_000703405.1 Apaloderma vittatum
GTCTGACTGCAAGGTTAGATGCTGAAATGCCGTCAGAGTAACCAGGTGTATTAGCCACCTCAATCCCTTTTAAAATAGAGCTGGTTTAGTTTTCACCTGAAACTGAAGAGGAGTGTGGACGTGCTGTGTTTATTTGCTAAATGGCAAGACCGCTTGCTCAAGAACTGGAAGACCTCTGTACCTTGTGGTGTTTCAAACTCGCACCTCCTGTCTCGCTAATGACTAGATTGGATGCTCAAACTCTGTTCTCATGCTCACCAGTCTTGAAAGGCTAATCTATTGGGGGGGGGGAAAAAAAAGCATAAAATGCTGGGTTGAGGAGTTCTACAGCCTTTGAGCAAAAATCCAGGTCTCTGGTCTGTCTTGGTCTCACTAGACAGTCTAGATATGTCGAACTGAACGTTCAGTGTGTAAAGAACTGAATGCCCCAGCAGGTTCAGAATCAGCAATGAGATTCAGCCCCAACTCCATTGCTGTTTCCCCATGGAGTAATTCCCCAGGCAGCTCTCCCAACAGGTGTGTGTGCTCTCTGCCATGTTCCTGGCATGAGCTTACTCAGTTTTTTAGAATACACGTTATGGAGTTTGAGTTTTATGTTGGAAGTTGTAGAACACAATAAGGAGAAAACAAAATATAGGTACTTAGGCAACATAGATGGGAACACACATGCGTTCTAGCTCATTGCAGACACCACTTTGTATTTTGAAAGATCTCATTATCTTCAGTTTAGCATATTGTCTTGATAATTAGTACCTGAAAATGGAAAGAAAGAGATTTTTTCACTCATGAATTTATCATAATAAAGATACTACCTCTGTCTCAGTTTTTCTATACAGTAAGTCGTACTGTTCTGATTGGTGGTGGTAAAAGGCATAGGTTTTTGTGTAACTTATGTTTGTTTTACAATTGTCTTCCCATCAGCAATACGTTTTGGAAGAATGCCAAGGTCTGAGAAGGCTAAACTGAAAGCGGAAATTCTAACAGGTGAAAATTATGTAGAAGATTCAGAAATGGCAGATCTTAAATCACTTGCCAAAAGAATACATGATGCTTACCTGAAAAACTTCAATATGAACAAGGTTAAAGCCAGAATCATCCTTGCAGGGAAAACTAATAACAATCCAGTAAGTACTTTTGCTGTAACTTTCAAGTAAATCTGGCAAGTACGTAAGGTGATTATAATAATTTGTTAACCTCTTAAGCAAATCTTTGAGAAAATATATATAATGCTAATACAGACATGAAGTATGCAAAAAGAATATCTGTAGTAAATATGGTTGCTTTTAGCCACTACCAGAATAATACAGAGCTTTAGGAAAAGCTGGTCATTAACTTGTAAATGGAACCTCATAACCTTAAATTATAGTAGGCAAACAAGGGAAAGAAAATTAGTTCTTAATAAAAAATAAAAATGACATCTGAATGTGAATACTTCTTGGTATGGGTGGGGGAAATGCTTCAAAATTAATTTCCTATTATGACAGTGAAAAAAGAATTTACAATGTTTTTCTGCCACAAATGTCTGGATATATACTGGTATCTTTTAGGGTGTACAGGAGCACTATATGACTTTTGTTTTAATCACAACAATATTAATGGCAGGAGAGGAAAGAAAACTTGAGTTAGTAATTCTTTATTTCCAATTCTGGCCATTTCCACACCCAGTCCTGGTCCTTACCGGATGGTTACTTTGAAAGGGAGAAGCAAACAAGTTTGTGAAGACACTTATGGTGCAGAGATTATTCTTCTTTCAGGATAATTTAACCAAGGTCTGCCTAACTGTATCAGCTGCTTTTTGTTTCATAGCACATAAGATTTTATAACTATTGTGAAGACTGAGTTGTTTCACTTCATGCATATTTTTTTTAATTCTGTTGTGATTTATGTTAATTATATGTAGAAGATAAGTATCTTATTTAACTAACAATTTTAATTTCAGTAAAAATCTGCAGGGAGGATGTTTTATATATGCCACAAAAAAACCCACACAACTGTGTGGATGAGTGTTCTAAAAATTGTAAGCAAGCTGTCTTCTAAATTACGAAATTTGGTTTATTATAGTCTAGTCTAGCCAAGTGTACAGGCTTCTACGTGAAAAGAGAGACATATAAATAATCCCAGTCTTTTTATTGGATTAAAGAGATGCTTAAAATTAAGCACAGACTTAAATATTTTGGGGGGCACAAGCTGACATAAGCCTACAGTAAATGCCATGCTTTAACACCTTACCGAGTAGCTGTCTGCAAAAAGTCCTTTTCCAGCTTGTTAGCACATGTCAGAATCATAAGCTACCGCGTGTTTCATACATGCAGGGATTCTAAATCACTGCAACTGAATTTTTGTGTTTGCATTTATGCAATCAAGGGTCTCGATTAGAGTAATCCGATTGACTACTAATAGTGGCTTGCCCTCTGTCTTGTTGAATTTACAACTCAAAATCACTGAAGAATCAGACAGTATATTATAAACAAGCTTCTTCCTCATTTTTCAGTATGCAAGGGAGAGGTTTCTTAAGCTATTTCATCATCTCTTGGGAGAACAAGCATTTTAATTTTCTTTTGACTTCTTAACAGAAAGATTAAATAAATAAAAAATGAGGAGTTTGTTGGTGGTAATTAGGATTCCACCAGTTTCTGAACAGTGCATTAACAGTTGGTTTCCATAAATCCTAATTCATGACACCACTCTAATTCTTTTCAGACTGAACTAGCATTTTTCATGATGACAAGGTATCATTTTTAAATTTGGCTCCTAAGTCCTTGGCCATACCTATTTCATGCATAGTGAAATGATGATAAATTCCAGAAAGATTTACAAGATAGACTTAATTTTTAAAAAAGGGAAAGTTTTGTTCTGTGTGACTCGTAAGTACTGAAGTGAGATGGAATATGTAGTTGCCACATGCATTCAAAAAGTGGGCAAAAGCGGGAAACTGTTTGACAGTTTTCTTAAAGAAATAAATTAATTCTGTGAGTTTCTAACAGAATACCGAGTGTTCCTCATGGTGATTTATCTGATATGAGCAAAACAGCACAGGGAAGGCACTTCGAGTAGCATTTATGGAACTAGATTTTTTATGTTCAAGGGCAATTGCCATGACTTTGGCAGGCTGGGAAGCATTGCTTTTTGCTCTTTTTTTGTAGCGCATTGTCCTCTGACTTGATTATTGCTCTTCAGATACGTATCAAAATATATCTGAGTTCTGACTGTTCTTAAGAAAGCCTGAATACTTTTTTTAAATATGATGATTTAAGAGACTGGCTCATCAGTTTGTAATGCATGTACATTTTGATTAAGGGTATTATGGAAAAGACCATGATGAAGACTGAAATTTTCCTGTCTGACATTCTAGTGGGATTCTGGGTTTGGAGATGATTTAGCACTAACTGTAGCTAGAAAGAGGAGCTGAATTTCTGTGGAAGATCAGCTGGGACATAGTGTATGAAAATCTGATAATAAAACGAAAGAGTAGTACAGGGTTCACATTCTCATGCAAATATGCTGTCCTATATTTAAATGACTGTCTGTATTCCCCCTAGGATACTTCAGGAAAGCATCATGATGTGCATCAAGTGTAGTTAGTTTAGGAATCGATAGGAATGTAGGCAGAATAACCCGGACTTCTGGAGAAGGTAATACAAGTCTTTTGTGAACCTTCTGGGACTTGCTCTGAGATGGATATATGCATACTAAGCACAGTACTTCTAGATCTTCATTGTAACGACTACATGAAACTAGATTAAAGATATGTCATATTTATTTACATTTTACTGTTTGCTTTGTTGTTTGCAGAACAGACTTGTTCTTAGATACTGCCCTTTGTAGTTCTGTAATACGTGGTTTCTCTTTAAGCAGAAATATGAAAGAACTCGTGGTTTGTTGATAGTTGAAGACTGATTAACATGAAAATTGTTTATCAAAATTCCTGTTCTTTAGGAAACCAATGATTAATAATGACTATGTTGTAACTGAATTAGTATTTTCTTCTCTGTAGCCATTCGTTATACATGATATGGATACCTTGTGTATGGCAGAGAAGACCCTGGTGGCAAAACTGGTAGCCAATGGAATTCAGAACAAGGAAGCAGAAGTTCGAATCTTCCACTGCTGCCAGTGTACATCTGTAGAGACTGTGACAGAACTTACTGAATTTGCCAAATCTATCCCTGGATTCTCCAGTCTTGACTTGAATGATCAAGTGACACTATTAAAATACGGAGTTTATGAAGCCATATTTGCCATGTTAGCATCTGTGATGAACAAGGATGGGATGCTGGTAGCCTATGGAAATGGTTTTATAACCCGGGAGTTCCTGAAAAGCCTGAGAAAGCCATTCTGTGATATAATGGAGCCAAAATTTGATTTTGCAATGAAATTCAATGCACTGGAATTGGATGATAGCGATATATCCCTTTTTGTTGCTGCCATCATTTGCTGTGGAGGTAAGCACTACATATTTTAAAATTTTCTCCATGTAAAGTAATAATTTTAATGAACAACCTCATCTTTCTTGAAGGTTTAATTCTACCACTGACAAGGTCATTTTCCCTTTTAGCATGTTTCATGGAAGATACTGTGTATGTGTTAACAGTTTTGATCCTGTATTTTGCTTTGCAGAGTTGTAGATCTGCCTGGAATTACTGTTCAACCTCACTTGGAGAGGGGTCTAGGTACTCTGGTTTTAAAAGCAGGATGTGAAGAGTGGTGGTGGTTTTTTGGTTCAGGTTTGGAGGATTCTTTTTTTTATGTTTGAGACTGGGTCGGAAACAATATTTGCCATCTGCCAAATGAGCAGAAAAATACCATGTAATGAGACTGGAGGCAGGTGCAGATTATAGCTTTGCTCGTCTTTGACACTTGCTGATTGAATCATGTAATGAGTTCTGCACAAATGCACAGCTCTGATGCGGTTCCTGTGTTCTGATTTTAATATCACAGTCTCTTTAAAACAAAGAGCTAGTACTTAGGTAATTTTTTTAAAAAAATAGCTGGAGGTGTTTTTGATTTATTTTTTAGTACCTAAGGATACGGGATTTGGGGTTTTGGTTTTTTTAAGTGCCTTCTGTTTGAACTCTGTGTGAATAAAGGAACACAAATGTAATAATAATTTATAATCCTTTCGTTCCTCTAGAAAGTAAGGACATTCATATTCAAGGTTCTAACTATTCAAAACCATCCATAATAAAAGATCAATAAATAAAACAGCAAGAAAATTCCAACAACTGCTCCCACCTGCCTTTTTTTGTTGTTTTTGTTGGTTTTTTTGCATTCTGACAAACCCATAGGATGTCTCACTGCCCCAGTTGCATCCTCAGCAATTAAGATAAGGCAAGTACAATCTGTAGACTTTCAAAAGCTTCATGTGCTAATTTAGACAGCACATTCCCATCAAATCTTGAATTACTTCTGCACAATACATAGGTATTTTGGCATTTTCCAAAGTCAAGATATTTGCAGGCAAAATGTTTTGGTTTTTCCCTCTACCCTACGCTTAGAATGAGCTTAAGTTTTCAAGACACAGTCTGTTTTCCCAGACTTCTTACAGAAAAGTTTGATCTGGAGGAAGAAATTGTCACAGGGCTGTAAGTAGCTGAAGATGACATCATACACTAGAAAGAGTGAAACATCCTTGGTAGGTGCTTCTCTACCTCCTGTTAATAACTTTTGCTACGGCAATATACATATGGGAACCAAGACTGAAAGCCTGTTACTTGTGTGTACCAGACTTCAAGAACTCCCTAGAAATAGCCACAGCCTTCTCCCCCAACCCTCCATCCTTACTGTTTGAATTCTGGACATACTCAATATAGAACTGGATTCCTAGGCTGGATACCTGTGCTGGTTTTGGGGATGAGAAGGTGGTGTGGGTTTTTTTCTTCTGTTGCATGGGGTTATTTTTGGCAGTATGAAATCTCTCCTCAAATAACTGTTGGCATTGATAAAACTTTGGCCAAAGGGATAAGGAAAACTACGTTATTAATTATTTATTTATTAATTTCAAGATTCCTTTCAAGCCTCACTGCCTGCAGTTGTAGTAGCCTACTTTAAAGAAAAATTATAAAATTATGACATGTATTCTTTTGTTTGTTTTGAGAACAGATCGTCCCGGTCTTGTAAATGTAGGACACATTGAAAAAATGCAGGAGAGCATTGTGCATGTACTGAAACTCCACTTGCAAACCAACCATCCTGATGACATCTTCCTCTTCCCAAAACTTCTCCAAAAAATGGCTGACCTCCGACAACTCGTCACAGAGCATGCTCAGCTTGTTCAGATAATCAAGAAGACTGAATCTGATGCACATTTACACCCTTTACTACAGGAAATCTACAGGGATATGTATTAAGGATTTTTGGTATTTTTTTCCACAATATTTAAAGACAAGAGCAATACTAATAACAGATGGGAGCAAAAAAAGACTACTAGCGCAGTTATCTGCTGTTCGCTCAGCCTAGAGCATGAAAAAAACTAAAAGCTGGGTAACTGGAGTGTTACATTTCTTTCGGTTTGGGATCTTTTGTCTTCTTTTGAAAAAGTTCTGCAGAAAAATACTGCTCATAGTGCTCATGAAGTGTCTTACAATGGTACTTTTATTTGGAAATTTGAAGATTGGTAAGGAATACGTACTTATATAATAAATCAGAATGTTAAGTAACAAGTGAACAAATTGTATTTCCTCTTGGTTTAGTCATTTTAGAATTAATATAACAAATCTAGCAAATTCTCTCCAGGTATACGCACAATCATAAAGATTACGCACTTTTGGTTAATGGTAATTACTGAGAACCAACTAACAGTTTTTCTTACAGTAGTCAGCCTAGGTCTATCAAATGGTTGGATATTATTGTACAGACACTTCTAACAAATTTGAAAGACCTTTGATCCGCTGCTGCTTTAATTCCATGAAATGAGGTACAGCTTCATATAGTATTACATTACTGTATGATTAGCATGTTTAAAAGATGGTTCTTCTGTGAAATTGAATAAAATCTGAGGAGTTATCTAAAATACAATAGAGATACTCAATTCAGGTGTTTCTTGAATAGTGAATGTGATAAAATGATGGAACCCTTTATTCAGAAGTGTTTTAAGGAAATATAAAAATGTCCCTGAGGAAAAAATATATCATACCATGGTATTTTGGAGAACTTGTAATAGCTCAAGATGCAGTTTTGACTTAAAAATACTGTTTGGAAACAGCAAGAGTTTTGGAGAGACTGAAAAATCTGATCCTAGCCCAGAAAAAAAGAATTCCAGCTGAACAGCATTCTAGTGCAGTGAGATCTTATGCTGAAGAAATTATTGTATAGGAAAGGCACCTTCTTTCTTGACAGTATGGATTTGTTTTACTTACCTGTTTACTTCTCTGATGAATACACTGTTTTGCTTTTTCCAATTATCCACTCACATATATATTTCTTCCTATTCCTTAGGCCTTGGCGACAGAAGTATTAGCTAGACTATTTCACCAAATTTTACTGTTGTCCATAAAGCCTTTGTGGATTAGGTGACACTGTTACCAAGAGCAGCATTTGTAGGTGTCCACTGTGTAATATTACAAAAGAGAGCACAGTTGAGAGTTAAGTTTATCATGTTCCTGAGAGCAAACTCTGATTTTACAATGGTACTTACTCCTGATGCAAAATAAGCCATAAGGAAACTGCTTGACTTGGCTGTTTTACAGGACCTTTTATTAGAAAGTACTAAACCAAAATACTAGTTGCATGCAAGACACTGTGCTATTTATTTTTCTCTTTTTTTTTAATATGGTAATGTCGTATTATTTACTTATTTTACTATTTGTTTTGTAACACAAAGATCTCAGGAGCTAATCTTAGTATTTTCACAATAGTTAAGCTTTCAGCAGCATAGGAGGACACTACGTTTTATTTAGCAGAATTGACGAGTTCAGAATCCTAAACCTTCACTGTGAAAATTAAGTAAGATTGCTAAAGTGAGAACATCACACTATGATTCTTATTTTAGTCACATCACTTGTTTCTTTACAGCTCTGCTGGCATGGCTGGACACTCGATAAATTACAGGTTTAAAAGCCACTTGGTGTTTATCCAGGCAATGGTCATTAGTGGAGGGTTTTAGTGCCAGATGTATTTAGTGTAAAATATCAAAGCATAGACCTTAAATTTGGTAACCATCTAGGGCAGGACAGAAACAACAAGCACACGGGCACAAAACTCTCTCCCGTTCCCTGTAGCCAGTCGGCAAGAGGAAGAACAGGCCTTGCATTACAGCTGCTTCAAATGCTTCATTAGGAGACGGTTGTTGATCTTACCAGGAAACAGCAGATGAGAAATGGGTTGTCTTCCGTGTCCTACAGCAGTGTGTAGCGTGGCCTCGGAATTAACAAGAGGATTTTAGCAGTGAGGCTGCCTTATTCTTCCACTCAGGCATGTTTCACTAAGGAACCATGGGGTTTAGGCACAAGACATTCAGCATTGAAATAATTGATATATAATAGTGCTTACTCAAAAAATTGTCCAGATGTCAGCCATTCTGTGATGGCAGACTGAAACTAACAGCCAACTGCTTTAAGTTTCTCTTCTAGAAAGGTATAGGCTGAGGCGTTTTTTCCCCCCAAACTCAGATTTTTTGCAAAGGGCAAATTTCAAACTTGTGTTTGGGCATACTGAAGTTTCTCAGGAAAGTTAGACACAATCAGTGAGGACAAAAACTATTTCTCCTGATCTTGTTCTCAAACATGGCTAAAACAATTTACTGAAACTTAAATTCTCAGCAAAACTATAAAGAATTTAATACAGCATGATTCGAGGAAGGCATAACGTTTAGCTGTATTACCAGCTGCTTGTTACAGGTTCCTATGACTGGCATTAGGAAAGTGCATAATTTGCATTTTTCCTGTTCCTGCTCCACTTTGGTTTGTTATCTGAAAACCACAAAGCATATTTTGCTTAGTTCCTTAGACACTGAAGTTTAATTTCTGTGTTAAATTAAATTGCAGAACTTTAATAAAAAAAAAAAATTGAAAGAACACATCTCAGTTACAGAAATATGAACAAGATGTTAACAAAGCCTAAAATTCTGAGTGGATTCCATTGCCCACAGTGCTGCAGTGTGCGTATACGCGCAGCCCCTTCAAAGAATGACGCAGACAATTCACTTCCCAAACGCTAATGGGCAGAAGAATTTCTTAATTTCTACATTACACTTTTAACAAAATGCATTCATTTCTTCAGTAGGTGACTGGTGGCACGGTTTTGCCAATTAGATTTCAAAATGATTCAATTTGCATTCCTTTTTTTTTTCCTCCAACGTTTGGAATCTGAAAGAGTTTGAGATCTAGTACTGAGGAACCTTCAGCATCTCCACCTTGTACAGATCATCTAATATTTTTAAATACCCATTTATGGAGGGAAATAAAGTGATTAAAGATTTACTGACTTGTTAGGTATAGTTTTGTGCTGACTCTTATCACCTAACTTATTTTACTGTCATAGCATCAAAGAACTCTGGTTGGCAGCCAGGTACCCACAAACAACTTAAGAAACAACAGATGGATAGAGGAAAAATCCTAGGAAACAACAGTACAACCTAAGTTTTCAAAGCTTATTCGTTTTGGAGAGTTATGTGGGATTATTTTATTTATTTATTAGGATGTCCGAAGTATTTTGACAGAGGGGAAGAAAAAAGAAAGGAAGGTTTTTTGTTAAGTGTTAGGGAAATCTGATGTTCATTTTAGGTCCTTCTTCAATATTTTCTTCAAAGGTGTACAGTCTTCAGTGTAACAGCACACAACTGCCACTTAAAAAAAACCAAAACAGTTGCTTTTTACCTTTTTAAAAAAATTTCAGAATCCCACTTTTACTTAAATTGACAGCCGATAGGAATGTTATCCACTTTACAGAAATGGAATCTTTCTTCACATTTAAAGGAATCTTTTTTTTATTTAATTGTTATTTCCATGTGCCTTTGTGCTTTGGTTCTGGCCAGCTGCTTGAAGCTGAAATGTTGCCAAAGAGCATATTTTTGCATTACTTCTGGTCCACACAGATTTAGGAAATACCAGCAGTTGCACTAAGTCCGTTCTCATGAGAGAGCTAGCACAAGTTTGCAAATCAAAGAGCTTATAATAAGCATCTAAACATTTGTTTGTTTATTCAAACTGCTAAAACCTGGGGAGATTTATTCATCATGAGAGCTGGGTCACATATTATTAAATGTGAATTTCCTCCTTATTTCTGATGGAAAACCTGGTCAACAACTTAAGGCACCATCTCAGACAAAGCAGTTAGAGAAGACTGCACTGTAGCTGCCTGTACCGTGTCTGAAGAGGAACAACTTCAGCTCTGTCTCTCCTTAAAAGCATCCCTGTTACTTAGTTGAAAATCTGCAACTACATTTAGCAAATGAATTTGCAGCTGTTGTGATATTGCTTCAGCATAAGGTCTTACAAATCATGTCCTTCCCTGAAACCCTAATCTTTTAGTAAGTGTTGAAATGTGAGGTGTAGCGTGGTATCTGGTGCTTGCTTATATCTCAAGTGCTTTCTTGATAATCAGTTGCATATAATTTTTTTTAATTTAGGTTTAATCATCTTTATTATCCTTTTACTAGACACTTAAATTATGTGTGGGATTGATCTAAGATTATTGATATTGTTATATATTGTGGGATTTTTTTAATTTAATGTAATGCCATTTATTCATGTTTCAATTTGTAAAATATAAGAATATAATTGCAAGGTATAAACTTGCTAAATTATATTAGAGGTGCTTTAAGAAAAATATGTAAATTATTTAATTTAAATATTTGTTTCATACTTTATCTTGTGAACCCTTCTGTACAGGGAGGAAAGATTAACTTTAATGGAGTAAGGACGATAGGCCTGAAGTCAAAGACAAACTGCTATTTATTCCTATCTGGTCTTTATTACTGTATCATTTGTAAAGAAGTATCACAAATTTTGCAACGTATCAGTATTTGGTATTGACAACTGTAACAAAATTTAAAAATATATTTTCACATTGAACATAGACTTCCTTTTATTTAATTTCAGTAAAAGTAAGTCTAGGTGAGGAAGAGCTGTAATCTCAAAATCAAGTTAATATTTTTAAAGTTTTAACTCAAGTTCACCAGTATGAAAGATGGTTTATATAACTAAGTTCATCTTTGCTTTATAGCACAGTAGTTTGTTTTCCTTAAAAGTCTGAAAAGAGAGCTATGAAGATCTACATTCTGTTAATAGTCTGTTATTGATATTTTCTGAGGAACTGACTTGTGGCTTACTAAGAAATAACAGTGTATCTTCAGGATTATTTACCTGCACTGAGGTTGGTCTGCAGTTTTTATATAATGTATTTTAAAATATGTAATTTGACGTTGCAAACCAAAATGCTGAAATGCCATTATTGGCTTCCCTGTAGGAGTTTTCCATTTATGATTTCAAGTAGAGATGAATTCAGACTCTTCTCATAGGGATTCTGTGCCCTCTGGTTCAGGTGTGACAATCTGTGCCTACAGCATTCC
>NW_009696119.1:39095-60180 GCF_000703405.1 Apaloderma vittatum
ACCCTGATATAGGAACAAAGTCACCTTTTAAAGGTATACCTTTTATTTGCTGTAGTCCAAACATAGCATGTAGTGCCAGCACAGTATATTACCGATGTTCCAGGAATTATTTTTACGTACTGCATTTTATTTGTAATAGAGCCAAATCACTGCAACTTGAAATTTTCCCTTGATCAGTGTCACCATACACGTATATTGTCTACTAAGATGTTTGTGTTGTATTTGTAAAAGCTCTGCTGGACTTCCTTGTGGTAACCTACAGCTGCTTATTTTCTCAACTGCAAAGGAAGCAATGAAAAAACCTTTAAAAAGCACTAACAGATATGTCACTTTCCATATGACAACATAAACATGTAAATATCTGCTACAAATTCATTATTAACTAAACCCATCTTAGGGCAGGGGTTTGTTTCCTCTTGTTTTCTCTAATGTGCTTACAGGTTTTTAAAATCTTTTTTGGCTTCTGAGGCTGTTCTGGTCTTTCTTGAACTCCTTCATTGCTATAGTCAATCTTGTGAGTTTACATTGCAAGGATGTTTCAAAACAGAATTTATTGCAAGGACCTCACTTTCAGATGCGTTGCCTCTGCCCAGGGCATAGGCTGCATGCACAAAAGAGATTAATCTGATTATAGACTGGGCCTCAAATAAGGACTGGAAGACCAAGCATAAGGTACTTACAAGTTGCTTTTAAGAATTTGATATATTATCTCAGGTTGAATGTGCAGATACAGTAATCCCTGTTGTGGAAAAGACACCAGCCTTACGATCAATGTTTCATGGCATTCTTTACACTTGAATAAAAACAAAAACTGGTGACGTGTGAAAATAATAACTGATCGAAATACTGGCAACATGCAAGTACTGCATCCTACTCCTACTGCGTGGGAGTGCAGCACAGTCATTCAAAAATCTGTTTGTGATGTGCAACAGGAACTGCAAGAAGGTTACCAAATCTTCTGGTGGGTGATTCATATGCAAAAAAACCACGCAGGGCGCTGGTCAAATCCATACGTCGTTACCTCTGGCACGTTCAGATATTCCGGGTACGTTTTGCCAGGCGGTAGCATGAGGTTGCCTTTGTAGAGACGCAGGGCCTTTGCCCTCCGGTTAGTGGCAGAGCTGTTCCCAGGGCTGGGTGTGTGTTCCAAGGGGCACCCACGGGCGGTCGTCATTAGGTGGTTGTGGCTTGTTGGCTGCTGACATCGGTGCAGGTAGTGGGAGGGAGCTGCTTCTGATCAAAACTGTCCCTCTCCCTTGGGAAATGAATCCTGTGGGATAGGTGAAGCCATGACTCCATCTCCATAGCCACAAATAACTTTCCTCTGGTTTCAGAAGTGGAAGAAAATTGATGGCTGCAGTTATTTCTTTAGTAATAACAAATCTAATCAACGTTTTAATACTGTGGATTTTAACAAGAACACCCCTCTTTAACTGTTGGACAAAGGCTGCTTTATCAGCTTCTCGAATGAGCTGTTGCTCCTGCTATTCACAGCTTTTAAAAACAATTGCCCTGAATTTTCTTTAGAAATGTAACACAACAGTTTTAATTACATCACAATGTTAAAACCTTTTTTTCACGTCTTAAATTATCTTGATGTGACACGAGAAAGCACATTTTTGTTAACATTGCCAAATCCTAATCACTAGAGCTAACAAGTAGTCAATTGAATCAAGATATCAATATTAAAGAGACAAAAACCAGATCACTGTTTCCAGTCACCTATGTTTTTAGGAGAGTTTGGGTACATTTTATTACAGTAAATACAGAACTTAGAGAACTTACAGACATTTCTTGCACAGAGCAGTCAAACCTAATTCTCATGTAATGCTTGTTTCCCAGTAAAATACCACTAATTCTAGCCAAGTTCCCATGTTTCTTTCTGCCAGAACAATGCAAATGACATTTTCAAGAAAGAACGGAAGCCCCGGTTTCACAGGGATTTATAGGAAAGACACTGTCTTGCGTTTGTGAATGTAAAAATTACCTATAGCTAAATATGATGATGCATTCTCAGATGTTACCAGCCTACTGATCTAGGATGAAAAAACTTGAACTAAACATTTTTCTTCTTTTTTACATTCTGATTTTCTTTATGTCTCCTTGAAAAATAAGAGGTTGAATTCATAGTGTTTGTGTAGAGACTGCTTTTAAAAAAAAAAAAAGTCATCCTTTAAGACTGAATGTAAAAACAGTTAATTTGAAATCTGGGTTTGCCTTAATGGTTTTAAAAAAAAATAAAGTATTTTTTAAAAGTGATTTTAATGACTTGAGCTGATCTTTTATTTCCAGGAAAGTAACTCACTGTAATGTCAGGGGTTTGAGAAAAACATACTTGTTGGCTGCCTCTTGTACATTACCCAAAGCAGCTGCCAAGTCTTAGCCGAGTCCCCCATTCAGTGACCGGGCACACACGAGTAGTTTTTACGTACATGAACGTAGTTCTGTTCTGCGCTCTTATACAACCACTTAGGATCTCAGCTGATAGCTTGTGTAAATGTTTGCAGAGTTGGGACCTGGGGAAGCACAGGTTGGTGGCACACCTGGGAATGGTGACACCCGTCGCTCCTTCTGTGATAGTACCAGTGGCACAAACGTGTTTTGTGCTGCTCTACTGTAATTAAGAACTTGACTGATTTTTGCCTTCACCTGATTTGCCTTGATTTAGTACACAAAGCCCTGCTTCAGGAAGCACTTAGCTGCTTAACTTTACACCACGGAGTAATCATGCTGATTTTTAGTAGTGAAAAAGAGTGGATAAGCAATCTTTGGTGGGATTGGTGCCCAGATTTTTTTGGGCTAGCATCAAATATCTGTTAACAAATTGCATTAAGTATGTTTACTACATAATAAAATGTGTGTGTTGCAAGGCGGAATGATATTTGAAGCATCTTTAAAGTGCCGATGCTTACAGATTTACTGTTGGACGTGCCTTTGAAATTAGGAATGCATGTGTAACATACACCTAAACATTGCATCTATAATATATATTTTTATACATACATTTCATCAATTTGTCTGCTGACCCACTTGCTGAGTCTTGCTGTGTCCCTTTTTTCTGACTGTATGAGAAGCTTGAGACATTTGTTGAATTCAACAAGCATTGACTTCTACATGAAGCGCAGCATGCCAAGTAATTTGATGAGCATGGCTCCAATTAAATCGATTGGGAGGACATGTCAAAAGTATTGCTTTCCTTCAAGGACCTGGGGGTTTATTAAGCTGGTAAGAGTGCTGAAGCAGAAATTACAGCAGAGGATAAAGAATCACTTTTCTTCATTGGCTGCACTCAGTAGCACTTGGAGGCCTAATTCCAAGCAGCAGAAAGCCCTCGGAGAACCCCTTGAAACCAAACCATGAAGGCTGTGCATACCTTGAAAAATAGATCTCGCTGCTCTAAGTCTGGGCACGAGGGCATCTTGTCTGTGAAATCACATATATACCAAATTATTTTGATCCAGAGACCACAATGTTCATGTTCAATAGGAACACAAGACTGTGGAATACATAAGCTTTAACAGCTGGGCACAGAATAATCCTTTGTCATTCCAGGAAATGCCGAAGTGCACATAGGTCAGTCACCTTTCCCTAAAGCGTGGACCAGCGATGACAGAATGTACCCAACGGTCTTGGGCTACTGAACCACTTGGTGGTACTTGCTAGAAGTAAGCTTTTGTTAACCTAAAAGGTATGCGTAACCAGGTAACTGTGAAGGAGAAGTATCCTTACCTTGGCTTTTTCTGTTATATTTGAGATAAATAAATAAGCTATACTGGGCCGGATCAAAAATTCTGTAGTTACAGCTTTTGCTCCCTTTTAACAGTGAGTCTACTCCCCCTCTGGTTCAACTTAGGAACTTAAAGGTAGGATTCTTCTATCACAATGACAAAGATAATGATTATGAATAAATAAGTTAACTGCATTTTCCTTAAAGGTTACAGAGGAGGTTGAACAGGAGAGAAAACAGCTTAGGGACACCAGAACCTTCCCTGCACATCAGCAGGTGACTCTCTCAGTCCCACGACAGAGTGGCACGTCCTACAACCAAAAAGCCCATTCTCGTTTAGATGGGAACTGCTCCAGCCAGGCTTTTAAGATCTACTTTCAAGGTTAAGAGTTAAGATACAACCTCTGCAGACATTGTGAAATACAGGAAATAAAATGTTTTAGAAAGACGTTTGCTAGTATAAACATGTCATGTGATCTCATGTAACTTAGGTTGCTTGGTTTTAAGATGAAGAAGTGCTGTGTTTCTGGTTTCTCTCCTCTTTTACAGCTGTGGTTTTTGCATCAGATATGCCTCTCATGTACAGAGCAGACAGATAACACTACAGCTTTTAAAGGTGGTGTGTCTAACATGAAACAAATCTAATACTACCCATTTTAAATGTTTGATATTGCTTTCTTTGAAAATGTAGTCTCTTGTTAAAGCAAAAAAGGAGTCTGAATTGTTGACTTCTAACATGTACCTTTTTTTCCACAATTAAAGATGTATATGCATTCTATGTCTTAAAGCATCTAGAGCTTGAAAAGACTACTAAGAGGTCCATTATTGCTCCTCTAGTAACTACAAGAAATTCCAGACCTCAATAGAGGACACCAATACACTAGGTTCGGAAAAAAAAAAAAAGAAAAAAGAAAGATTTTCAGATACTCAAACGTCCTAAAGAACTAAAAGTAACTCACTGAAATACTGTTGATTTCTTTTAACAGATACACAGTTCACTTTACTAAAATTATCAACTTCAGATGTTGACATATAACAATATAGAGGGAAGAGTTGAGAAAAGAGATGACAACCAAGGCATTAACAGGTTCTGAACCAATGACCAACAAAAGCTTGAGTAAATAACATGATTTGGCAATTAGCGAGCACTGTAGACATATCCTTAAGGTGTGTGACTAAGTGGTTTTACATAAATGCCACCTAAATCTTCCTTGTAATTAAGACAAAGTCAACTGTGAAGCTAATTTTTGAGCTAAACAAACTGCTGTTTTCCTAACAAATTTCTACCCCTATTTTGACTGAAATTATGTTTCTGAAATTCCTTTTCTAGCTGCAGTTTAATGGCCCACTTTAGGAAAATACTGAGCTTATTAATTGAACTTTTTTTATTTCCAGGTTAACTGATGTGAAAGTGAAATTTGAAAGTGAAAAGGAAGTCATCTTTACTTGGAAAGCATAAACTAGATGTATTAAGGGTCCTCTCCTATTGCTGTATTGACATGGCCTGGAAGAGTGACTGGAAAATGACTGCAAGTGCAAGTGACTTGTATCTTTTATCTTTTTTTTTTTTTTTGCCTACTGTAATCTTACCAGGACAGCACTGTCAGGTTAATAATTGGTGTATACTGACTTTCTTGGATGTATACTGAATTAAGCCAGATAAATCTGTCTCAGATTTTCGTAACACCGCAGGAGTGTCAAGAACAACACAAAACATTAAAATAACAAATGTGAAAATTAGGACACGATTCCTATGCTACGTGCCTTTTAGATTTTTACTGCATGTGTTTTACATGGTGCCAACAGGCTTGTCTGCCTTTCTGGCTCTTCAGCACCTTAGGGCCATACTGCTGGCACAGCAGTCGCTGCACGATGATGTTTGAAGCCAAGCCAATCGTAAGGAAATGTGTTACTGCGTGCTGTAGTAGTGCGCTGATGAAGGTCACTTCTTTAAAAGGAGCAACATGATAGTCTCCAAAAGGAGAGAGGAGGCACCCCAGCCAAAGAACTGTCTCTCCTGGTCCTTCAGGATTTATGTTCTCGTATCCTTTTTTTTACAGGGGAAGGATTTTTGTTGGGATTTTCTTTTATCCATATCTTCTTGTATTTCCAAAGGAAAGGCCTTCAGGTTTTCCTTCACACAGGGGAGGCAGAACCTTTTGGAGTAGAACAGACTACATTCCTGTAAAGAAAATAACATTATTAGCAGGATACACAAAATGGAACTGCTTAAGTTCCAGTCTCATTAAAGCTCATTTATATTTAAAATTCTGCTAAATTAAGTTATTCTTCTAGGTTGAAACATTCCAGTGATTTTGCTTCTTTCTATTCAATAATTCTAACTCCTGGTTAGAGCTAACTGGATGAAAAATAAAAATTGGGTCTGTAACAATCACTTATCAGATCAACTGTCATGTTGCTCCTTTTAAAGAAGTGACCTTCATCAGCTCACTGCTACAAAGAACAGTAACACATTTCTTTACAAGCAGCTTGTCTTTCAAGGTCATTCATGGTTCTCCTGCTTCACCACCATTCATGGTTCTCCTGGTGTGATCACCACATCCCCAACAGGATTTAATGAGTAAGCGGGAGCTGGTGTTGCTGATGGATTGTTCTTACAGAGTTAAACATGAATAAAGGCATCAGTTTGGGTGGATCAGGACATCTTTATGGGAGTAATGGATTCCATGGGGTTTACCAAAATAGTCAAGTTTTCCTCTAAAGTTAAATCTTAGCTTACGAAGAGTTCTCCCTTCTGAAAGGATCTTCCAAGTTCCTGCACTGGTGTGTGAGACTTGAAGCCTCAGAACATTCTTCCTCGCCCATCTCCGCAAATGCAGCCTGAAAGCCAACACAAGTACAAAGAAGGTAGGCCAGGGGCTGTAGGCTCTCCCAGGCTTTAGCCACACCTTCTTCCATAACTCCACAAAATACTACTCTTCTTTCTGTGTGATTGTATTGCCCTAGGAGAATAGTAAAAAATATAAATACTTTATCAATACAGTAGTGGTGTCCAATAACCAGAATAGCCAAATGAGTTTAATTTGGCTGAGACCATTCAACTGAGATTTCATCCATTACCCACGTTTACCTTGAATAAAGGTACTCGTTGATTAAAAACTAAAAACATATATGGTACTAAAACTCGAGCTGGTCTCTCTTCTCTGATACTTGATGGCAAATCATAAAAGCACAAAGAAGGTATTTTCCCTGTCCTTGAAACTGAATGACACTATGATCGGACGTGTTTTGTTCACAGTTAGTTTGGTCAGCAAGTGTTACAGACCCAGTATTTATTTTTCAATCAGTTAGCTCCAAGTAGATGTTAGTTATTGAATGGAAAGAAGCAAAACTGATGGAATATTTTAATCTATTTGCAGTACAAACTTTGGACAACTGGAAGAGAAGCTTATTAATGTATTATTCCTTTGCCCTGTGGTGAGACTGAAGTCCGAGGTTCTCCTGGCATGCTGATCACTGAATTCCAAATAGGATTTAATGGGTAAGCTGGAGCTGGTGTTGCTGATGGATTATTCCTGGGGATTTAAGCATGAATAAAGACATCAGTTTAGATGGATCATGACATCTTTTGGGGAGTAATGGATTCCATGCGTTCTACCTAAATAGCGAAGTTTTCCTCTTGCCATGGTCTTTTGCATCTGGCCCTTCTCTGGGGGGCTTGGCTTGGACGTTTCTGTGTCTCTGTTCTTGCTTTAGTTTCCCTAGTCACTATCTAGACTTCAGCAGATGATTATCTCAAAATCACAGTCAGCCTGCTTCTGTGTGACTCTCAAGCCTGAGGAACAATTTTGCTTCATCTGTTGTCCCTCTTCTGCACTGACAGCCAGGCACCTTCCTATTGATAGTTAGTGTGAGGCTTTGGGTCTCTGAAAAAGCCCCAAAACTGGATTGCAGTTGCACAACCTCGAGAGCCCATTGTTTTTTGTCTCTTGGTATCCTTAATACTTTAAGCTGCCAATTAAAAAGAGAAGATTAGAGTTTAAGTTGGCCCTGCTAGTCCTGTTTGTATTGCGAAACGGCCCAGAGCTCCCCCTGCCTCCCGGCAAAGTCCATGGCTCCGCAGCGATGGACGCTGCACCACGGGGCAATGGCAAAGGAGGGGAGAGGCTTTTCGCCTTGTTCTGTAGATGGGAGACCATGATGTTAAGACCCAGCTCCTCACAGATATACAGGTGCTAAACTTGCTTTCTTTTAGCTCAAATGAGTTGCCACCTTTTGCCGATTATACAAATTATGAATGTGAACTTTTGCACATCTGGGCACTGGCTCCTCGTACCCTTAGTCCTCCTCGCTCAGTCATTTATTCAGCCTAGCTGTTGTTTTAAAGCCCTAAGAATTACACTTACTAAGTATAGTCAAGCCTTTCTTTGACCATTTCTTCTTATCGAGTTCTGTGTTTAACTGGATGATTCTTTACTATGTTTCCATGACCAAGGCAGCAGGGGGCCATTTCAATTTCAAACTTAATACTCCAAGTCAGGCAAAACCGAGCTGTCAAAGCATGCTGCCAGAGTTTATTTCTCCTTTGACATGGATCACGTCTGAAGGTAACATATACAGGGAAAGTATCTATACCACACTTGTAAAGGAAACTCTATGTAAAGGGAAGGTTCTGCCTCACGGTGTCCAGGATTGACCCCACATGACTGGAACTTGAGTGGAAAGTAGCTGCAGTATTACATTTATCACTTAATATGTACAATCATGTCCAAGGTCAGAGTTTAGTCACCTTCTGCTGAGGTGGGCAGTAAGGGGTGAAACTTGCTCCCTTTCCTCCTGTCTTCTCCAAAAGCCACCTCTTTTTCTATGTTTACTAAGTGTTGCTATAAAAAAGAAGTAACTGTTAAATAACTAAAATGGTCAAAGTATATAATTGCCTCTCCCCTTTTCTGAAAGAGAAACAGCAAGAAGGGCACTCGACCTTCCTAAGGACTTGTAAAAGCATTTTATCATTTTCCTTTTTGTGGGGTTTGACATGTTTTAAGACATCACAGATAACAAACAGAATTAGGTTGGACCAGAAATAATGGCACCTACCAATGCACTGTGCTAGACTTTGGTTCATTAGGGTGATGTACGCTGCAAGCTGACTGGCATAAATTAACTGAGTGAGACTTAAGAGAATACTTGAAGACATGAGTTTATGAGCATTATATAGAACAGTTGCTAAGTCTTGACTTTCCTTGGCACAGGAACTATAAGGAAAGACACTTCAGCTAGCATGGGTTGTCTGACAAAAAGCCCAAGATCTGAGCTGTATCTAAGCCTCCTTAAATACAAAAGCAAGTAAATTAAATCCAATTCCTTTGCCAAATCTAAGAAAGTCTTGCCAAGTCAAAGAAAAGTCTTAATTTTGCCACAGATTTGTCTAGTATTATTTTGAATTAAAATAAAAGTAAAAGCTCCTTTGCAAAGAGGCCCAAGAAACCACGATTTTCTTCAGCCTCATTTCTTATGTTGTAACATTATGGAAACACTCAGTGCAGGGCTGAGTTGATCTACTCAGGTCAAGCACAAGCAGGAACCAAAACCAATCCACAGAGATGTTATCCTAACTTTGGTGCTTTCAAATGCCTTGGATAAGTTTTTACCTCTCTGAGCTTCTAATTTTCCCTGCATGAAAGAGGAATAGTATGTGTTTACCTACTTTGTGGTGTGGGTGTTTAAATCAGTAATTATAATTTCTACAGATCGCTTTCAATATTACCTAAGCAGTATTGCTAAATACATTTTGAAACCATAGTCACATGTGTGATTCACTACCTGGCCTGGCCAGTTCAGTAGGAAATTTATTCTCAATTATTTACAATCAAGGTTTTGCTTTGACTGATACCATCAGGGGAATCTTGAAGACTCAGATAACAAGAAGTAAATGATTGACATATTTCCACAATAGGCAGGAATGTCAAAAAGATTACAAGAGAAATCTATTAGTGCTTTGCTAATCTCTCCTATACATTGCCATGCCCTAGATTAACTGAAACAATTAATAAATCTTTTAAAAGCAAAAGACTCACCTTTATTCAGAAATGCACACTGTGTGAAAGATACTGAGAGGCTCAAATGTTGTATTTCTGAGAGATTTAACTGCCAGACTTGGAAATACCTGTTGAATCTTTCACAAATTCAAGACACTTCATTTGGGAATGAAAATAGCTAAACGTGCTCGCCCAAAATGAGTCTGAGCTGCTAGTCTCCTTCTGTTAAAAAGGAGGGATAAACCTGATGTATTGGGGCAGAAATCAAGTCCAAACTGTATCTGACTAGCTGCGCTTGCCTCTCCCTCTGGCTGTGCATGGGAGTGAGTCAACTACCAGCCAAGACAGGGACACTGTTCCTCAGAATATCTTGCTCACATGTGAGCTTTGTCTCCACACAACTGTCTTGAGCTACTTGGCTCTGGACACTCGAGCCCAGCTACCAAAGATGTAACCAGAGAACACTAGCACTTCATCCGACTGGCAAGCACTCCTCAGATAGTTCCAGAATGGAAAAAAAAAAAAAAAAAAGATCTCGGTTGCAATCTCTAGTCTGACCTTACGGTGATTTTCATTCATTCAAACGACAGGAGAGACTTCACAAATAGGAAATGAACCTAATCAGGAGAAAGGTGTTATTGCATGCCCTTCTTAGGACAGTGGACTAAATCCATCCTTGTTGCTACTCCCTGCAAGTCAGAATAGCAGCTAAACTTGTCCAAGTGTGCCAGTTTTCCTTTCGTTTGTCCAACATGCTAAATTTCGTCAGTGTAATTTGCCTCTTCATTTTGCTCAAGAGAATTTCCTCAAGTCCCCACACAGAAACTGTCTGGCATTGGCACATGAGCTGTCTCAGTTGCCCAGATGATCTCACGTCATGCTCTGAGGAGGCCAGAGGTGTTCCTTTGTCGCATCGAACAATAATGGCCACCAAACACACACACAAAAAATAAAATCTACATCATAGAATCATAAGACTGTTTAGGTTGGAAAATACCTTTGAGATCATCAAGTTCAACTGTTAACCCAGCACTACCAGGTCCACCACTAAATCATGTCCCTAAGCACCACATCTACTCAGCTTTTAAATATATTCACCCAATCTTTAGCAGGTCTCTCTGTTTGAAAACTCCCACTACTAGCTACTTGCAGTAAGGAGCATGTCACTGGGGCTGGACCCTAAACACTGCAGCTACAAAATGGGCTAAAAAGGTTGAATTTGAAAACTGCTAAAGCTGATACCTGAGACCAAGCTGTGCTCTTGCTAAGAGCTCACACTATTAGCGGGATTCTAGACTTAAGCACACTACTTTAGGATAGCAAACAACCACTTGGAAAGAGAAGGCAAAGATCTGGCTGCTCTTAGGGCAATGGCACCTGGTATAACAAACATATGGAATAAACAATCAAGTGACGTCTCCTCGTGGGCTGAGTCACGCGCGAGTTCTGACTGCTGTGTGAGTCCCAAGCCTCTTTCAGCCACAGAACTGGCTTGCCGAGGAACCAAAGTTTTCTCAATTCATTGTACTGCCTCCGGGCACTGATAATTGTGTAATAACTTGTCTTCATTTTTGCTTTGAACTCACAGCAAACAAAGGGGCCAGTTCTGCACTGAGGAGAAGGAATTAAGACAACTGTAATTTTATATCGCCTTTCTGAACCACACTCAGATTTCATAGTTTTAAGGTTGCGTACCAGCTGCTACTCAAATTCGTTCTTCTTCAGAGAGCTAACGTGACGTTGCACAACTCTCCACCCCCTTGTCTACATTAGCTTTTGCAAATAGGATGGCAGCCCTGTGCTGTGGACGCAAACCTATCAAACCATGGATGGTGATATTCCTGTTAGGGAAGAAAAAAAATAATAATCTACTGTCCATATAGTACAATCTACTGAATCTTAAAGGACTTGAAATGGTATGGGATCTTCCTTGCATTTCCTTGTGCTAGGAAAATGGGAAAGAGCACTCATTGTGTTTGTGAGGCTGGGCTGTGCTCACCTGTAAGCAGTTCACTTGTTGCTGATCATTTTCATTTAATAGAGAGAAAGCTTTGTCTGGGTGAATTCACTAGAACATACAATTAACTTGCCTTAAAAACAGGTTGTTTGGGTTTAGGCTGTTTGGTCTAACAGGTCACCAGGACTGGAACAAAAAAGAAACTATTGAAGAAGCAAATTTTGGTTGTTACTTACTGTACCAACACACACTGATCTGCTACACAAACTGCAGTGAGACCCAAGGATGAGGAATTTGTCCTTGTCCGGGGTGAAAGGATCCTTCATGACATAGCTTTCTTCCAAAAGCCTATAAGAGAATAATTTCAGGCTTTTAAGGGTAAATTTCACAGTAGGGAGAACTGAAATGGGGCAATTGTGGAGGCTGAAAAGGTATCAGCCCTTTCTACTTCATTTGCTCAGTCTGGTGGTATACACGAGGCAGTGCAGGTCCCTTCCTCTTCAAAACTAACACTGTGGCTGCCTTTGGCCCTATACTGCACTTTCTATCAATTTGTTTTCCAAAATTAGGACAATTGGTGATTCTCTCAACATTATCTTACTCGGTTTTTCTCAGTGTTCTACCTTAAAGTATTTTTTATCTTCCATTTTTATGGCAGGCACTCCTTAGGATGGACAACTTCAGGACCTTGTCAAGTTATCATTTTGACTGCACAGTTTTTAATTCCAAGTTCTAGTCCAAAGCTGAGTGTATGTGAGTAACAAATAAAAAGGGTTTGTTGCACTTAGTTATGTCACTGCTGTAAAGCTAAGAATTCCACCTCTGAAAGCCGGAGCTACTGGCACAGAGCATTGCAATGTCTCCAAATACGCTTATTTTATGTCACAGACTATACTGTTTGCTCCAGGGTATTGAGGGAGTGTATTTATTAATAATTTGCCAAACTGCTTGGGAAAGCCTAAGGTCTTATTCTTCCTGGGAGCCCCAGGAAGAATATTACAGAAGTCAGTTGGATGTCTGTCTGCATAGGGGACTCTGCAAGACTGAGTGGACTTAAATCAAACTTGGCTTCTACAGTAACGTAGAGCATAATATATATTTAAAAGGTATTCTGTTAACTCATACTACCTTCTCCTTGTCTACAAACACACACACACAATGTACGCACATATGTGTGCAGGAGTGAGCATATTCCTTTTTTCTTCTCTTCTCCACTCAACCAAAAAATGGTAGGCTCAAGTATTCCACTGTTAGGAAAGATCAGGCATCTTAACACGGCAGATCACCTTGCCAACAAGTCTCCTACTGTACAAAGTCTGGATTACCCTCAGAAAGCTCCCATTGCAAGATCCACAGTCTTAATGTAGTCCATCAGTGCAGAGATCTGGTGCATTTTACAAGCCTTCATGTCTGGCATATGTTTCGTGCGGCACTCCATTCAGGACGTGTGAGTAGAACAGAGAGAAAGCCAATAAAGATAGTGTGTAAAGCTATTTCTTATATGCACATAGAGAAGTGCTACGCTTCAGCATTATTCTTTTACTTTTTGAATCTCAGCACTCCAAATAAAGCTGAGATGTTACCACTGAGCTGGGATAACCTAAAGATTCATGTTTGGCTTTGATTCACACTCCTTAGGAATGGACCTATTCAAAGGTGGACATTGGTCTGGTGAGTAGGAGAGGGGAAAAACAGTAGCACCATGGCATCTGGAATGATAAAAGCTGCCCAAGGAAAACAGCTGTTTCCATTTTATAAGAAACTGAGCAGTCTTGGTGGGTGAAATGCTGAGTACATGCCTGACTTCCCGTTTCAGGGAGCTCCTGACCATGTTTGCCTGATGGGTTTGTTGACCAGGATGGCCTCAACATAGCTGCTCGTACATTTAAAGCTAAGTGCTTTGTTTTATGGGGTGTTTAATGTCTGCAGACAAAGTCATAACTGGTTTCTGGTCAAACCATCCCTACTTAGGAAGGACAGAAAAGGCTTCAGTCTCCTAAAATGTAAATATGTGCTAAATTTCCACACATTTTAATGTCATACAATCTGCCAAAGAATTGTCTAATTCATGCAAAAAAGCATTGCTGTTCAAAACTCTACATCATGTCAAATAGTTCTTAAAAAGTGTTTTTACCATCTGTATTTGCTTCATGCTGTGTTTACATGTTGCCCAGCTAACACAGCTGGGAGGGAAGGACTATTCCCAGAAAGGCTAGGCTGACAGTCAACAGCATTCTAGTAGGAAAATAATGGTATAGGTAAATAGTAGGGTGATCAGTGGGGTTAGGAAATAGTTTAAATATAAATCTTGGCATGGTATTGAAGCAGGACGAGGAAGTTGATTTTTGTTTTTGTTAGCAAAGCTGTCAATTTTTAACATTTTTTGCCTTTGGAAAAAAAGAAGGTAATTTTAAGTACCAAGTCTCATATTCAGAGGCAACGTGACATGTTACTGGGTTCATGCAGTGCACATCATTCCACAGCACAAGGCTTCCAATGCTCATAGCATAAAGTCTGTAGCATGAAAGACTGTACTTACACAACAGAGAGTGCATTTGGTGGTTTGTGCCCATAGTACGTGTACGGAGCTGTTAAGCCGCATAGCTGACATGTGAACTCTCCTGTAGGCTGAACTTCTTTGGGAGCATCCATCTTTAGGCTACCTAAAAGAAACACAAGAATTTTTTAGCTCCAAAAATGCAATATTGGGAGCATGCCTGCAAGAAGATTAAACTGATGTGGGACATCTGGCTATGTGAATTAAAATCCAGTGGGAAACTGATGACTGCAAACCTTGATTAGTAAATCTTTTCTCCCAAATCAAGTTGGTTTCCCGTGTCCCAGTTAAATTTACAAATTCCTTGGACAGGTTTAGAAATTGCAGCCTGGGAGCCTGACTATAAACTTCACCTATTAATTCGGAGCTTGATCCATGAAAAAATTTAGGTAACAAAGTACTTGGCTTTGATTTGGAAAACGCTTTGCTCAGCTGAGGCCTATGCTCCCCAAGTGCTTTCCAGGAAATGACTCCCTCCCTGCCATGCGGAATCCCAGCTTAGTTCTGCAACGTCTCCTCTGCCTGTCTCTTCTCACAAACTGCAAATGGAGCCGTGAAAGGGTTTGGGACCCCGCTCAGGAGGCAGGTACCACAAAGGTAGGTGGTGCAATGTCTCACCCCGTCTTTTCTTCTTGTTCACCTTCGAATAGAGTTTTGGAACCTTAACCCTGGTTCCCTGTTCTTATCTGGTTTCCTGTGGAAACAAGGATGGTACAATCACCCCATGTCTAGATAGTGTTGGCCCTTTCAAGCCACAGAGAGCAGAGGAGGAGGTACCTTTAAAAAAGTTTAAGTCGTATAACTTTTATGAGAACAGGCAGAAGAAGGAGATTCTGCTTCATCTTCATGGAGGATACCCATCTGTTTCTGTGAGAGAATCTGCACATATTATATTACTATTCAGAGAGTCCATCTCTCTGAAAGACTTCAGACATCCGTTACAAAGATGTAGCTGTCGGTCACAATATGAAACATAGGAAGCCGTGCTTCATCAGCTTTGGTGCTTGCAAGATGACTTGTTTAAAATCTTGGCCGTTGATTTACATTTGGGAGCTTACTCTTCACTGATACTGTAGTGGAGAGTCACATCCCAAGTTGCTCAAAAAGCTTAGTGTGGCAAGTGTGCTTTTAGGGCTGGTTTTGGAATGCGTGCACAATCAGATCACACACAGCCACCCGTGTGCATGCCCAAATATTGCACCAATCCACTAATGCAAATTGGGTGTCTTTGCTCCTCTGCATCATTTTCTTGAACAGACAGATTCACCTTGCGCTTGGCAAGAAAACTGAAGCTTTTAGCCTAAAAGCCCTCAAACTTTTCATTGCATGCAGTTTTTTGCTGCAAATCTGTTAGCGTGGTTTTTTTTAAGTGAAGTGGAGCTGGCACCAAGCTTGTAGTAAGGTGAGCACTAGAGGCTCAGATTTGGGCAGTATCTCAGCAGTCAAGCTGCTTGTGCTCACAGCTGAGCAGACATCTAGCATGCCCAAGGACCATTCCCACTCTCCCAGCTTTGCAGCCATGCCCTTCCCCTGCAGAGCTGATTCAGCTCACTAAGGCCGTGTCTCTTGATGTTTCAGCTCAGCTCAGGGGTTTTCTTTGGCAACAAATTGCCTTACTGTCCCCACTTACTGCACTCGGGTTTGCGGGGCAGAGCAGTCTTACAGCACACAAACTGGATGGTTTCAGATGAAACTACGCTGAAAGGTGTGCTCCAGAAGCACACTGAGGTTGCACTCCAACCTCAATGCCCAGCTAATGGCCAGGCAGTGTGCAAGGTAGGACCAGAGGTAATCTGAAACATCCCAAAGCATCAAGACTGGGCAGCTGGTATCCAACATCAAGCACCTTGGTCTATGGTTTCACTCGTACTGCATCACACTAGTTACTAAAGTAGTAACAAAAAAAATACCTTCTTTTTTTTCCCCAATGTCCTTTTCTCTCTTTTTTTAGGAAACTTAAAATGGCTTGCAGAGAAATCCAACAACTGCTAACAGTAGTCCAAGGTAAGAGGCAAAACTGCGCGGCCAGGATAGAGGGAGGGCTGAGATGAGGGACCTGTATTTCCTTCTTTCCGTGACAGTAAGCTGCTATTTCTGCTCACCCTGTGTGGTGAAACTGAATCCTTAGAGACATATGCTGTGAAGGTGAATTAGGGGCAAGGTGAAGCAGAGTTGTGATGACTTGTCACCTAATGTTCCAGCAGAACAGGGAGCCCCAAGATCCTCAGAGGTTACTGACGCTTAATAACAGGCCTCCAGTTCAGAAAGGCCTACCCTGTTAAATCCAACTTAATTTAGGGAATAATCTCCCTTATTCCATCATTTCTTCACCACCAGCCTTTCCACTGCCATTCCTGGCATTTCGGGGGAACTCTTCAAATGTAACATCAATGGGGATGCGCTGGTTTAATAAATAAATTTGTGATACCTCAGGCAACTACATTTTTTCAAAAGTGATGTAATCCTTGGATATCGTGTATTTTCCCTACCTCACAGCGATGCTTGAGAGAATTTAATTAACCAAAGTGCTTTCAGGTTTTTCAGTTAGAGATAAGGCATCTATATGCTACCTATTTCTCCCTGGGGATCAAAATTCAGATTCTTCAAACTATTCACAAACTCAGCTAAGAAGTTTGCTTTTTGAACCCTGCATTCTAGGATTATCAGATAAATCCCCCAGACCTACCTACATTTCCCTTTTCTGTAGGTAGTTAGTAGCAATACTAAGACACCCATCTGTCTGAATGAGATTCAGTCCAGAAGACTGTATGCAATTTTTTTGTAATCAACCCTTTTTAAAAAGGGGAAATAATTAACCTCACAGAGGTAGAGTGTGGAAAGTCAGCTGAATCAAGTCAAGAAGACTGTCATGGTGATCTTTTCTTTAAAATAATGCAAAACACTAAGAACAACAATAAAAAAAATAGTATTTATGGCAGCAAGGATCACAGACTTTGGAATGAACGTGTCCTGATTCCAAGTCAAAATAACAGCCCTGGGTTAAGAACTGAAGTGCATTAGATATAGAAACACCTGCTCTCTTATAGACTATTGGCATGTAGAACAGAATCTGTTCAGTGACTACCACTGGGAAAGAATGATATCTATGTACAAACAGATTGTTGGCTATGCCAGTTGAAAAGCATATGATCCTGCCTGCGCCTTGCAGATGAATTTATGATGTTTTCCATCTTACTCCCTGCTTACAAATCACTGGTATCAGCTGCACCAAGTTTTATTTCACCCGGAACATCATTTATCCCGACAGCTTGTTACACGGCAGCACTTGGGAAAGTTAAGGTCACCATCTCAGGGTGTGAAGGTAATGAACGTACACATTTCAGAGTGAATTCTCCCTTTCAGAAGTAAAGTTTGCTATACAGCAAAGTAAAGCCGTTTTCCTTACGGAGAAATAAAGTTAGTGGCAAATGTAATACGCTCTTTGTTTATGCACATGCTTCAAACCTTTAGTCTAAAACACCAAGCAGACAAGTCCTAAGACACGCTTTATCACAAACACTTCCAAAAAGCTCGTATGCAATTAAATGAACTGTATCTTTATGTCAGACAGCAAGTGCACAAAAGCAATTCTGGGATAAACCCACAGTTGAGACAGACCTCGGTTTATCACAGAGCAAGCTCACTGGTTTGGCCTCACACGCCACCTTAGCAAGATGCCTGATAGGACAACTATAACAAGGGGTCTGACTCCCCTTCAAGCAGACACATGATGTGTGAGTGAGAACTCATTTCTCTCTAGCATGCCAACAGGACGAAGGATCTCTTGAGGAGACAGAAGTCTCTGGCACTAATCCCTTTGTAATAATGACAAGCAAATTTGCGACCTCCAGTGACTCAAAGCATCACCAGTGCTACCACTGGCGGCTTCTCTTTTTCTGGAAAATTTTTGAAGCAGCACCATGTCCCAGTAATGTGTATCTGACTGCCTGGTATGTACCAAAGAACTCTTTTGCAGCAATTCATTTAGAAGTGAGTTCTGCCAAACCATTTGCCATTTTGGCTGGAAGCCGCAAGGTACTTAAACACACACGAACTTTAAGCACATACACATAGCTCTTCTGAAAGAACACGGCTACCCACATGTGCTTGATTACGAAGCAAACGCCAAACGTGCACGCTCAGCAAAAACCTGCCAAGTCAAGCCCAGAATGCTGCAGATTGTGCATGAGGTTGGCCCATGTGTCACAGCACACAGATTTGAATGCCACACTAACAAAATAATTGCAGTGACAGAAAGGCCCTAGTTAGGTAGTGCTATAACAGTGTTTCTCCATGCTGATACATGATATGAATGTAGGGAAGTTCTCTAGAGACTCCTAAAAACTCCAGGGCAGTTCTGCTCGGAGCATACTGCTAACAGGCCTGGAAGGCATGCCAGAAATAATAAATCACCATTAAATTATCAGGGTCAGTGGCAAAGTAGTGGCACAGATAAGTAATCTGATTTTTTTTTCTTCAAACCTCATTAGCACAAGCCTTTACAATGCACAGGTTAAGCCCCTCTTAATGCTCCACAGGAGACTCATATATTTCTGAGTCACCGATAAAGTAAAGAACCTATAGAAGAAACAAACTGCCTACAGACAAGACACAGACTTTGGTCTGAAAGGGTGTCAGACAAAACCAACATGACACACCTTTAATCCTCTCCAATTAAACCCTTGTTTCTTTTACCTTTCTTTGCCATGATTCTCCTGCAGTATGTGCTGTTGATGACGATGACCTATTAAAATATGCACAGTTTCATTCTCTGTGGGAAGAAGTGCTCTCTAACAGAAGGGTAGGAGCCACTGAATTCATAGCCTGGTAAATGCCAAGTCACTTTGTAGTGTTTGGCGTAATATAAATTTAAATACGCTTCAGCACCAGGAATGCACTCACCTCCTTCCGAAAAATGATCTGTTGCCTAACTGCTTAGGTAAAAGATGAAATAGCAGAACCTTCTTACCTGCTAATTAATCCCCAGGTGAGCAAATTAATCCCTAGGTGAGCAACTCTCTTCCTCCAGTTCCTTCATGTTATTGCCCTGCAGGCATGTTTAGGTCACCTGTTGGCTGCCTCCCTGCTTTTCCTTTGAGGTGACTTACCTTGGGTTCAGTGTAACAAATTAGCCCAGGAACGCAATTTCACCAAGAGTGGTCATTTGGAACTTTTACCCTTAATTGCCTCTCCCAAAGATGATCTGATTGACTCAAACCTTGACTTGTCGCAGCAACTTCTCCCTTTAGGCTGGGAGAGGGAGGAGGACACTGATCCTGCTGATATCGCTGTGCTCCCTCTGCTCTGATCACTGCACATCAGCTACCTTCTAGGTATCGGTCACACAGCAGGCCCCAAGCTCTGCTTTTTAATGTCAGATTATGCAGATTCCCTGTGGCAGTAGGATCAACAGCCCAGGTGGCCACAGATGTGAAAGCAAGCATGTTTTCTGGACAGCTGTAGGACATGTTTGAACGGGGTGTGTCAGAAGAAAGAGAGGAGTAATACAGACGAGCAAAACAAACTCTTTCCTCAGGTAAAAAGGCTTTTCAAACACGGGATGAATCTCAAAAAGGCACCTATTGATAAGACATGTGATTTAGCAAAGCTGAGAAATCAACACTTTAAAAAAAACCCTAGCCTAAATACTCCTTACTTGAACATGGCAGGCAGCCACGTCTGAATTAGGCAGCCTTTAATACGGAGAATCTCAAATTAGGTGAGAACTTAACAGCTTCACACAGGAACGCTGCAACAAGGCACTAACTGGTATATACCACTGTCCTCTAGCGGATGCACTGGACCAGTACAGCCCCGGGAACCAGCAGGATCACTGTCACCCGCTGCGGGGTGACACCCGGGGCACCTACGCAGTGCAGAGTGACTCCACCGTGAGAGCCCGGCTAAGAAGATGACACGGTTAAGAGTGACGGACAGAACGGCACAAAAGCAAACTGCCCAAGCATGGCAGAGGCCAGCTCCATGTCTGGTTGCAAGAGGCACAGTGGGTGGTGGATCTCTTTGCTGCTGAGCAATCCTGACAGAGGAGGGAGAACTACAGTGTCATTAGTTCTTTGTTTCCTTCCCCTCTCCCTAAAACTGATGTACATTCATATCTGGGTTTCTGCTCGATTCCCCTCATTCCTCCTTCTTCTTCTCTTTCAACAGGCTTTCCTTAGCGCAGTACTAAGCTTATCACATCACCATCCATGACACCATTCTAACATTCTTTACGTAAAGTGACGGAGGAGTTAAAGGGAGGCAATGCAAGCTCCTTGTTCTCCTCACAGCATGGTTATAGAGACTCACTGGAGAGGAGGTAATACAGGAGATTCAAACACTGCAGTATTCACGGAACTGAACATGAGCTCTGGATTAGTTAATCCTTGCCAAAAGGGGAAACCAGACCTGAGGTCTGATTTCATTGAATCTCCCTTCTGGTACAGCCACAATAAATTAGTGTGCTATGGATGTAGGTTACCCCCTGCACTGTACTGATTTTGTTTTCCTTCCAAACTATAGCTCCCTATCATAGCTTTGTTAGATTAATATCCATAGCGTGGAAGAACAAGTCAGTAAGGCTCTATTAATATATAAGTGATGATGATTTCTTTTATGTTGTCCTTTCAGAAAAGTTATGGAGAGCCATACATGTACCATTCAAAGTATCAGCTTGGTTAAGCACCATCTAAACTTAGTGCAACACTTTCCAACAGTCTAAGAATAGGAACACCAGATTTGGTGGAAATACCCGAGGAGAGGCTAACATAGTGATTTGGGAAATAAGACACTGCAACTTGACATAATCCTGAAAGAAATAAATATAGCTTCAGTGATTTATTTCC